>NC_079396.1:4429877-4719877 GCF_029220125.1 Pseudoliparis swirei
TAAACCTCCTGCCCGGCTCGGCAGCACGCCCGACTTGATTCATTCCTTCGATGCATAGAATATTACCAGAGATGTGCTTCAAGTTTAAAATAGAAATCTTGCTTCAAAAATAATCGGAGTCCTCCAAAACGCAAGAGGCAAGCCACAGTATTAAAAAAACCGAATATTACACAGTGCATAAAGCACTCGATCCAATGTAAGGGGGTATCGGACCGGCTCTATCGGACCAAGTCTATCGGACCGGCTCTATCGGACCGGCTCTATGGGCCCGAGTCTATCGGACCGGATCTATCGGACCAAGTCTATCGGACCGGCTCTATCGGACCGGCTCTATCGGACCAAGTCTATCGGACTAAGTCTATCGGACCGGCTCTATCGGACCAGCTCTATCGGACCGAGTCTATCGGATCGGATCTATCGGACCGGCTCTATCGAACATGAAAAAACAAAAGGAGAGCCAGATGGACGCTCACCAGATTTGAAGTTCATCATCTCGGTGACGAATCGATAGTCCGTGATGGTGAACTGGGAGAGCTCCAGTTTGTCCAGGCCGTGGATTTCTTTCTGACTCTCTGACCAGTGGTACACGATGTCCTCCGAGGAGTAGCCGTCTAGAGACAGAAGGACCAAAAGATGACAAACAAGACACCTACAGTGATGGGGTCGTGTATCGAGGGTATAGAGGTTCGTGATGGAAGAAGTTCGTAGCCGTTCCTCGGCGTCCCTTCACATTAGCGAGAACGTGTGGAGTGAAAATCAAGAGAGGCAACATGTTCTCGTGGATGTTTGAGGGGAAGAAGCAGAGTCCATGTGGATCCAGACTCACAGCTCTCCAGGTCCAGCATACACTCCTGTTCATCCATGGGATACTTGGTCAGGTCCATGTCACACGCCACCGTGGAAGTGATTCTATGAGCAAAGCAGCCCAGTTAACACATACTCATACTCACAACACTCATATTCACATCTTTGCAGAGACTACAATATTGAATATTATTAGCTGAGATTAAAATAGGAGCTCAGTACTTTATAATATCTGAGGGGTGTTATACTCATTTTCACCGTGGGCCACATGAGCATCATAGCTGCCCTCAAAGGGTTGTAACTATAACACATTATAAACTACTCAATCATATTGTTAAATAACTCTCTTTGCATTTTGATTTTTGTTTTAGTTGTGTGTAGAAATAGTGTACATAAGAGAATTTCTCTAATATTATGACATAAATCCATTTAATTTCAAACCTTCAAAATAAAAGCACAGGATATTTTTTGTTTAAATGTCTTTCAAGCCATCAGGGGCCATATGAAGTGACGTGGCGGGCCGGATTCAGCCCGCGGGCCTTGTGTTTGACAACTGTGCTTCATAGCGATCATCATAATATCAAGCGAAGACCTAAAAACCTTGGACCCAATTATTATTAGATTTGTTGGCAAATTCGGGGGATGGGGGGGACTAAATGATTCTGTAAATACTTCACTGATATATGTCATAAGGTCAAATAGCAAAACACGTTTAGCTCACGGTTACTCGTTTACACCTCCAGAAGACACAGAGCCTCATTAATATTCATCTGGAGTCGTGTTTGTGGTCACATGACGGATGCAAAACCTCGGATAGTCACTCTCCTTTTATCTCTAGTTTTCACCAACTCCCTGAGAAAAAGTATCTGGCACTTTAGCTGCTAAATTCTGGATCACGGCCACGAGGCTAATTAGAGCGGCTAGACCGAACCGGTACAAAAACGTTTACGGGCAATGAAACTAAACAGATGTTTGAGTCTCTCTCTCTCTCTCTCTCTCTCTCTCTCTCCAGTACTTCGGACAGCGCTCCACCTACAGGCAACAAACAGTACTGCCCCCTTCGTGGCCCGGCACCCTGAAATAACGCCCGATTATCAAATTAATCAATCAATCTTTTCCACACCTTAAGAAGAAGAAAAACATCACATTAATCTTTGTTTTCCCTTTTCTTCTCCTTTGGAGCTTTTTGGGAGGCGCTGATGAACATTGTCATCCTGCCAACGGGCAGCAGAGGAGAAAACGTATATGCCGGGTTTGGAAAAGGCAAACAACAAATGATACAGTTTGCCATTTAGGTTGGAGGATTATCTTTTTCATCATAGCAGTAAAAAAAAATTTTGTTTCAAACTCAGAAAAACACCCAATTTTGCTCTTTTGATGATTCACCTGCACCCACTTTACCTTTTTCCACATTCCTCTACCTCCCCCATCTCTCTGCATCCACCTTGTACATGCACATCAGACCGTATCAGAGAATTGTTTTGTAAGCTCGTGACGTTAGTACTGACATAAATGTCTCATGTGATAGGTCATGCAGGATTTGCATTCCCATGATATAGATCTAAAAAAATCTGGGGAAAAAATCAGAAAGAAGCGAGAGCTTTCTGAGCTCCCAGATACGAGTGGAGACAATAATCTTGCTTGCTCGTACCGGCTGCTGTATAGAATGACTCCGTTGGGCTGGAGGCGAATGAGCTTGTTCTCCACGGTGACATCGTGGAACCAAGCGGATTTGGCGTTGACGATGAAGGTGTCGGGCACCCACAGCTTGTCCACGAATCGGCTGTCCAGGCCCAGCGTCTTGTTGGTGTGATTGTAGGACAGGCGGTCGTCGCGCCAGCTCTGGCGCAGGAACACGGTCATGGTGTAGTCCTGCCAAGAACAGCGCGCAAACACACACACCGGCGGCTGAGTCACGGGGACACGAAACTCTACAGAAAGAAACACCTCTAGTGGGAGGGAAAAGAAGAGGGATCATTATGCTGTTCTAAAACTCACTTTGAAAGAAGAATATATGTATTGTTTGTGTGTGAATAATGTCTTGTGTGGCTCTCGCCGGGAGAGTGGACGGTGGACATCCTCACCGTGACGTCACCCGTCGGTTTCGTGGACTTTGAAGCCTCGAGTTTGACATTGTGTCCGTCGCCATCTTGGCTTTTTGCGAACCAGAAGTGACAAGAGGGTGGAGCTAAGTACGGTATGTTGTACGTTGGAGCTATGGAGTCAGTTTGGCCTTTTGCCTGATTTTCAGCTTTGTTTTTTTTAAACCTTTACATAGCTCCGTGATATGTTAGATAACGTTTTTAGGATACACTGAGCACCTCTCTCCTCTAGGATACACTGAGCACCTCTCTCCTCTAGGATACACTGAGCACCTCTCTCCTCTAGGACACACTGAGCACCTCTCTCCTCTAGGATACACTGAGCACCTCTCTCCTCTAGGATACACTGAGCACCTCTCTCCTCCAGGATACACTGAGCACCTCTCTCCTCTAGGACACACTGAGCACCTCTCTCCTCTAGGATACACTGAGCACCTCTCCTCTAGGATACACTGAGCACCTATCTCCTCTAGGATACACTGAGCACCTATCTCCTCTAGGATACACTGAGCACCTATCTCCTCTAGGATACACTGAGCACCTATCTCTTCTAGGATACACTGAGCACCTCTCTCTAGGATACACTGAGGACCTCTCCTCTAGGATACACTGAGCACCTCTCTCCTCTAGGATACACTGAGCACCTCTCTCCTCTAGGATACACTGAGCACCTCTCTCCTCTAGGATACACTGAGCACCTATCTCTTCTAGGATACACTGAGCACCTCTCTCTAGGATACACTGAGGACCTATCTCCTCTAGGATACACTGAGCACCTATCTCCTCTAGGATACACTGAGCACCTCACTCCTCTAGGATACACTGAGCACCTCACTCCTCTAGGATACACTGAGAACCTATCTCCTCTAGGATACACTGAGCACCTCATTCCTCTAGGATACACTGAGCACCTATCTCTTCTAGGATACACTGAGCACCTCTCTCTAGGATACACTGAGCACCTCTCTCCTCTAGGATACACTGAGCACCTCTCTCCTCTAGGATACACTGAGCACCTCTCCTCTAGGATACACTGAGCACCTCTCTCCTCTAGGATACACTGAGCACCTCTCTCCTCTAGGATACACTGAGCACCTATCTCCTCTAGGATACACTGAGCACCTCTCTCCTCTAGGATACACTGAGCACCTCTCTCCTCTAGGATACACTGAGCACCTATCTCCTCTAGGATACACTGAGCACCTCACTCCTCTAGGATACACTGAGCACCTATCTCTTCTAGGATACACTGAGCACCTCACTCCTCTAGGATACACTGAGCACCTATCTCCTCTAGGATACACTGAGCACCTCTCCTCTAGGATACACTGAGCACCTATCTCCTCTAGGATACACTGAGCACCTCTCCTCTAGGATACACTGAGCACCTATCTCTTCTAGGATACACTGAGCACCTCTCTCTAGGATACACTGAGGACCTCTCCTCTAGGATACACTGAGCACCTCTCTCCTCTAGGATACACTGAGCACCTCATTCCTCTAGGATACACTGAGCACCTATCTCTTCTAGGATACACTGAGCACCTATCTCCTCTAGGATACACTGAGGACCTCTCCTCTAGGATACACTGAGCACCTCTCTCCTTTAGGATACACTGAGCACCTCTCTCCTCTAGGATACACTGAGCACCTCTCCTTTAGGATACACTGAGCACCTCTCTAGGATACACTGAGCACCTCTCCTCTAGGATACACTGAGCACCTCTCTAGGATACACTGAGCACCTCTCCTCTAGGATACACTGAGCACCTCTCTAGGATACACTGAACACCTCTCCTTTAGGATACACTGAGCACCTCTCTCCTCTAGGATACACTGAGCACCTCTCCTCTAGGATACACTGAGCACCTCTCCTCTAGGATACACTGAGCACCTCTCTAGGATACACTGAGCACCTCTCTCCTCTAGGATACACTGAGCACCTCTCTAGGATACACTGAGCACCTCTCTCCTCTAGGATACACTGAGCACCTCTCTCCTCTAGGATACACTGAGCACCTCTCCTCTAGGATACACTGAGCACCTATCTCTTCTAGGATACACTGAGCACCTCTCCTCTAGGATACACTGAGCACCTATCTCCTCTAGGATACACTGAGCACCTCACTCCTCTAGGATACACTGAGCACCTATCTCCTCTAGGATACACTGAGCACCTCACTCCTCTAGGATACACTGAGCACCTATCTCTTCTAGGATACACTGAGCACCTCTCTCTAGGATACACTGAGGACCTCTCCTCTAGGATACACTGAGCACCTCTCTCCTCTAGGATACATTGAGCACCTATCTCCTCTAGGATACACTGAGCACCTCTCTCCTCTAGGATACATTGAGCACCTCACTCCTCTAGGATACACTGAGCACCTCACTCCTCTAGGATACACTGAGCACCTCTCTCCTCTAGGATACACTGAGCACCTATCTCCTCTAGGATACACTGAGCACCTATCTCCTCTAGGATACACTGAGCACCTATCTCCTCTAGGATACACTGAGCACCTGTCTCCTCTAGGATACACTGAGCACCTCTCTCCTCTAGGATACACTGAGCACCTCTCTCCTCTGGGATACACTGAGCACCTACTGTATCTCCTCTCCTCTAAGTAGATACTTCTCCATCGCACATGACTAACTCTACTTCCTCCCCGCAGTCTTTGTGACTTCACGTCTCATTGGACTTGGCTGTGTCTGGTGCCTCCTGCCATGGCCCTGCTGATGCCCCCCCCCCCTCCTCTCTACCTCCTTCTGTTCATAGATGGTAGAGGTCTGGATCGTGGTCCATGCCTATTACGAATTATTCATACATTTCTGTCCTATTCATTGAATGTGTTGTAACCATTGTTCATTCTGTACACATGACATCTATTGCTTCGGTCCATCTGAGGAGGGAGATGTTTTTCCTGATCCGACGTGAGGTCAAAGGTCAGGGATGTCGTATGTGTACGGATTGTAAAGCCCTCTGAGGCTCATCCAACGTGTCACACATGTTCACGCCGAGCACTTTGAAACCCTCGAGTGGGATGAATCAGGATTATGCAAATAGCAAATCTTTGATCTGTGCCGCAAAAGAGGAAGTTGACGGGATGTCAGGGAACCTCTGTGTCGAAAAGGGAAGGAGAGAAGCGACCGTTTACGTTACCATGTTGGCTTCCGAGATGTGGTCAATGCTGGCCACCTCAATGGCCATGGACACGTTCACCGGTGGACCTGCGGGACGGAGAAGTGAGAATAGAAAGCAACACAAAAACTTGCCTCCAAAAACAACACGTTACCCCCCCCCCCCCCCCCTCCATCAGTCCCTCCGGTCTCCATCTCCCATCTGTTTCCCCCTCCCACCTCCCCATCATCCCCCGTCTCAAACACTCCTACAGTGCATAGAGATTAAAGCATTATCCAGTTTAACCAAGCTAAGTGGCACGTCGTGCTGTGGGCATTCATGAACAGCACTGGGCTTTCGTGGACTCGCACAGAGTGAGCTCCTGCCAACATTCACACACTCTAAGACACACACACATAAACACACACGCGCGAGCGAGCT
The DNA here is from genome assembly GCF_029220125.1 of Pseudoliparis swirei. Classification (NCBI taxonomy): domain Eukaryota; kingdom Metazoa; phylum Chordata; class Actinopteri; order Perciformes; family Liparidae; genus Pseudoliparis; species Pseudoliparis swirei. Next base: position 4,436,346 of record NC_079396.1, read on the forward strand.
AGCATTTCCACTCGACAGTTTGCCATGTGATTAGCACGGAGTGTGCCTCTGTGATCGGATGCTAGAGGGCAGGAACTCCAGGGGAGCTCACTGATGCAGAGCAGAAAGGCTATTCAAACTGAGCATTCAGGAATCATGTTCTACCATCCCCCACCATTCAACCCCGTCCCATAACCATTTCAAAGAATATTCGCCGGGCCATACACTGGATGTAAAGTGCGAGGGGATTTACAATGGCATGTTCGTTGCATGCCAATTGTCGGCCTTACAAGTTTAGAGGGTGTCACCTGATGCAATAGCAAGCGAGGTTGACATATTATCCCCGAGGTGGATTGTGCACGGATTATGAAATTATTCAAAATACACAAAACTGCATAAGCAGGGACATGGAAAATGGAAAATGTGGCTTACTATATAGTGAATGGTAGGTATTAATATGGCGTTTTTTGCATCATAAAACCTTGATTAAATAACATGAATATTACACAAATACATTGGGATTCACAGAGGTGTTCGAAAGTGCAAATGCAATAAATGTGCACATATTTGTCTGTTTTGGGAGGCAATTAAACCGTGCAGTATGCAGCTGCCTCATGAATAGAACGTTATGTGAAATGATTGCAATGTAAAAATGTATTCCACGATACAATGAGACTCATGAATCCTTTGTGTAAAATACAAACAAATGGTTTGTTTCGCAAATACGGTTTTCCATTGACACCGTTTGGATCAAGCTTGTTTTTAATCAAAAAACTAAAAATAAAATCCATTAAAAAATATCTTTTCTGAAGAAAAAAAATGTGATTAACAAATAGTATTTGTACTATCAAAGAGTTGGTCTGAAATGACATTTTGCCAATTGTGCGTGTCGTAAACGTGTCACGTTTGTGAATATTTCCTCGTTTAATTTTCAAAAATACTTCTATGAATCCTTTTTTTTGGTTTATTATCATTATTTGTGCAAAAGTCACATATGCGTATTTTATTGTGGCGTAATGACACACACATAGCTCTAAAACTAAAAGGCTTTGGGGGATGTGAGTTGAATGAAGGGGGACCTCCTCCCAATAACACACATGATTCCTCAGCAGTCACCAACAGCCACTTCCTGTTTGAAGCTGTCATTTCTCAGCAGCACGTTCCATCACCAGCAGTGCGGTCGCCACGCGGCGCTCTGCGTATCGCCGTTGTGGTGAAAGCGGTGCTCCTGCTCCACATTTTCACCTTTTTTTGCTCAGCTGAGTTAAGCTGTGAGATTGAGAAATCTATCGCTGTGGTCATTGGATGTTTCACATATTGCAGCCATTCTTAGCAACGTCTCTATTGCACCACCCGTCTCCCTCTCTCATCCTCGAAGGGGCCATCGCCGTCCTCGATTAAGCAGAAGAGGCCTCTCTCCCACCTTAACGGTTTTCTTTTTTTCCCCTTTTCTTCTCGTTGGCAAATGATTCGAGTCAAACCCGGTATTTGCGTAAAAAAGGTAAATACGGCTTTGTTTTCCAAAATGTCGTACGAGAAGAAAGAAGAAGAAAGAAGGAGACAACTCCTCTCTTAGGATAATGGAATTGGAGAATGGGAATGTGAGAACGCCTCCCGTGTTGCCTGCTGTTTGAGGTGGGTGATGCTAAGGATGGCTGTAAATGTGAGGGGGTGAAATGCAACCCAACGCCACGAGCAGTAGATCTCATACTCACCTCCTATCCCAGGGCGAAAATTTCTGGCATAGTCCTTCATTAACTCATCCAGGTTGGGTAACCAGGATATTTGAATGTCTTTACCTACATAGTCCCCAATGTCACTCAGCAATGCCCTAAAGGAGACACACACAGCAAACACAGCGGCGTTCAGAGGCCGTCCAGCTACCTCGGGTCACACAGGTCAAAAACACACCTCTGGATGTTCACTGTTGAGAGAAAAAAATATTAGTGTTTGCTGTAATAATTTGAAAAAATAGAGAATTTCAAATATCTTTGAGTATTTTTTTTATTTGAGTATTTATTATATTTATTATATCCATCCATCCATCCATTATCAATACCGCTTATCCTCATTAGGGTCGCGGGGGCGCTGGAGCCGATCCCAGCTGACATTGGGCGAAGGCAGGGGACACCCTGGACAGGCCGCCAGTCCATCGAGGGCACATATAGAGACATACAACCATTCACTCTCACATTCACACCTATGGGCAATTTAGAGATTAATTAACCTGCAGCATGTCTTTGGACTGTGGGAGGAAGCCAGAGAACCCGGAGGGAACCCACGCTTTATTATATAAATATTTAATTGTATATAATGAATTATATTATTTTATAGATTTTATATAAATTATTATATTTATTATAGAAATATTCATTTTATAAATATTCATTATAGAAATATTTATTATATTATATTATATATATTATATTTTTTTATTTTATTTCAGTATTTTTTGAATATTTATGTTTGAGAAAATGAACCCAGATTCATTAATGTGTCTTTTAAAGATGATTTTCTTTATAGCGGGGGGGGTTTGCCATGTAATTAATAATAATAATAATAATAATGCATTTAACTTATATAGCGCTTTTCAAGGCCCTGAAAAACACTTTACATCACATCATTAAAACATCATTAAAATCTATACAATAAAAGTTTGAAAAAATGACCATAAAAACAATAAATGAAAACAATAGAACGTAGAGCGCACAATCACACACGGGGAGCAGAAACAATCTGTTCACACCACGATGACATATTGTAAAGTTACGGCAAACGTGTTAGTAACTTTTACATGTTTATTTATATTATGTTTATTTAAATAAGGACAATAGAATTCAACACGTATACGTTTCTCTGCCAAATGCAACAAATCCATATTCTCTAAATGTTTTTTTAATTATTCACGACTAAATTGGGATGCTATCGTTTCTTAAACCTACGACAACATATGAGACGACATATTTTCACATACATATTCATAAGAGATTTAAGTTGGATGAAACAGGCTCTCTATGTTTATATTGTTACTTTTTGTTTTAATTTATAGGATAACACGACACAAAGCACACATTTCCACGCATCTATTACGGACGTGTTCTCAAATGAGTAGAACGAAAAATTAATTATTATCATAAAAAAGAAATAAAACATCTAATTATTTGGGGATTCTTGGATGTAAATGACCACATTCTGCTGGTCCTGAATGTCAGAACCAAGTGCTACCCATCACTCGTATCCTCCCAAATAATCCTGCATTGCATCAAGCGTATAAAAAGCCACATGTGTTGAAGCCACATTGGCATAATTCCCTTCATTTGTGTCCACGAGGAGGCGGAGTCAAATTCAGATTTCACTGAAGCCGCAGCATCATGCTGAGCCTCGGTCCGTGGAGCTCGGGACCATTTTATTCAAACGAGACGGGTCCTCATTAGTCCACATACCCCCATTTAATGAGGCCTTTTTAGGTCGGCACCTTATTATATCGCTGTCTCTCGTGCGGGGCAGCGCCGCCTCGACTCAGGCAGAGCTTTTTGCCATTTCCCATTCCTCTAACAGAATATAGGGGGAGTCCTTTTATATATAAATATATAGGTATCGTTTAAAAGGAGTCCCAGAGGGCCCAGAGCCTGTGTCTGACAGACACTGCCTCGGTGTAGGATTTAACAAGAGCAGCGCAGCTCCGCTGCCACCAGGGGGCAGATTTGCATTCTGAAAACAGAGCCTGTAAAAGAGATGACAAGCAAGATAAAGATTGCGGTATGGACCCTAATGTATTTGAGTTCGGGTCAGGTCAGTTACGTCGGCGTTGGGTTGACGCCGTGCCGTCATCCAATGGAGCCGAGAGTTACCCACTCACATGTTTCACGTGACGATCTGCGGCAAAGAATCTGACTTCAGAAGCTCAAACCCGGACAGAGATGAAAGATCCGGCCGACGTGTGATGAAAGGAAAGTGAGTGAAGTGAAAGTGACATTCAGAAAATATCACAAAGGCCGGGGGTGTGTGTGTGTGGGGGGGGGGGGGTATTGACAGGGGAAATGGACCGTATGTGGGGGCTTGATGGAAGACGTAATTATTGACCAACAATGACAAGGAATCCAGTGACCTTTGGAATAAGGCCGACATTTGGAGAAAGTCTACTTCCTGGAGAGCGAAGCATGTCACGTGTGTGTGTGTGTGTGTGTGTGTGTGTGTGTGTGTGTGTGTGTGTGTGTGTGTGTGTGTGTGTGTGTGTGTGTGTGTGTGTGTGTGTAGGTGTGTGTGTGTGTGTGTGTGTGTGGAAAACTGACCTCAACAACAACAAACATGGAAAACCACGTAATAATGATCAGCATTATATCATAGTAAGAAAAAATAATAATAAAACATAACATGTCCCTGGTGAATCCGTGTGCAGGTGTATTTTTAGCCCGGCAATCACTGTCACGTCGGAAATAAATCGGGAGCGCCGAGTGAATGAATTAATCACGGTGTGTGACTCCTGGATTCCTTCACTAATTGGTACTTTCTAAATATGGAGAAAAAAAATCAAGAGCTTTTCCTTCAAGAAAATCCATGACCGCACCATTTCCAACAGGCCTCCTCCAGGGGGGAGGGGGAGGCGGGGGGTGGGGGTCATGTTCATTGTTCGGGATTCTTAGCATTGCAATCCCTGACTACAGAAAAGTAGCATAGTGTCCTCTTTATGTCACCAGTGGAAGCCCCATATATCATTTATTGTTTAACTTGTGTATCTGTTCGCCATTGCCGCTCCTCTCCTATTACAACACATCCAGAAGCTCGTTTTATTGAATCCAGAATACTTAGCCAAACTTATAAAAATGTACAAAAAGCGCGTATCCCTGATGCTTCCCGACAGTAATTGTGACAAAGTAACAAAAAGGGCATTTATTTAAATGACCACAGACATATCGCTTCGGTTAAACGCCGCTCTGTTATTGTTTTTGATGTTATTGTTTGAGAGAAAAACGCGATAAAATATTTACTCTGGGATTTCCACACCTGAATATGCATTTTTACGACCGTAATAAAGCCGAACTGCATCATACGCAGCTCTTCAAAATATTGAATATCAGTGTGTGCTGCTGAGAGACATCCGAGGGCTGTCTGTGGAGATCCTCTATAAACCCCTCTGTTTCCTCAGCTCCTTCTCCCTTCTGGGCTTCTTTAAACACCCTCAGAAAAAGGCCTGGATCTGCACCCGTCTGCTGAAGAGCTGACATTAAACAGACGGGGAGAAGAGGAGGAGGAGGAGGAGGAGGAGACAAACAGCAGCAGCCACTCTCAAATAGATGGCCTCTTTTCTTTTCTTTGTTACAGTTTATTTGTACGTCTTTTTCACCACAGATAAAACATATACTGTATATACAGAAATAAACAACAACAAGGGTCTGGTGTGCTCTGTCCTCTCAGAAGCGTGATAAGTCCGAAGAAACATTCAAGTGCTCTTATCTCGTGTTATCGCTGACGTGTAAAAAAAAAAATCGCTCCTCTTGAGCTCTTATTTTGAAATCAGTCATGATTTTTCCACCATCCATCTTGTGACGGCGATTCTATCGCGTGTCATCTCTTCATAATATCCTTTTTACAAGCTGCTAGCAGATACCTGTCTTCCCCTCACTCAGAATATGTGTTATATAATCAAACTTAGGGGTGTCATAGCCCAGAATTTTGACAATATCCATCTGGACATTTCCCCAAAACTGCACAATTTCCAGGCAAAGCCAAAACACGTGGGAGTGGTTTACTGCCCCTCCTCTCCTCCCAACGTGGTTGAACAATAGACTAATAGACTAATTTGGGGCGTAATAAAGAATCTGATTATGTTTTTCCAACAATGTTCGATCCAAATTTACGCAGATTGTTAAGGATAAATATTCAACCATTCATCCTCTGTAACATTCACACCGAGTTCCTGTTCTTCTCCATCAGATGTTGATATAAAGTTTTTTATTTCTTTGAGTTGAAAGCTCCCATTATGGTTTTAATGATCCCATTTGGCCTCTTTTCAGAACTAGGCTATCGGACACCGCTATAGTTACCTGAGCACGAGTAGAGTGTGTATTCTAATAATGATAATAATAATAACAACAGATCCCTTTTCATTAAGCAAACACATCGTTTAATGGACTACTTTAACACTCTGTGTATATGGTTTTTGCTTTTTTACCTTTATTTCCACTCAATTGACGAGATGAGGTAAATAATCCGTTTTACAAGCTGCTAGTAGATCCCTGTCTCCCCTAACTCAGAATCTGTTGTCATATTATGATTAAACTTAGCCCAGAATTGTGACCATAACTGTCTGAAAGCAAGCCAACCAAACAGAGTTAACCTATTGGGTTTGGGCGACGTTTGGAATAAAGTTATTAATCATCACTGATCTGAAAAGTTGTCTTTGAACGCCTCTTTGACCTCGTTAGAAAACACAATCATTGTGTGTTGGGAGTGTTTCTTTCCGCCTCCGATCCAGCAGGAGGCGTTTCGGGTCCCTCCTCCCTCTGCGGCTCAAGGGCACTTCAGCAGAGTCTGAACGCTGATCCTCGATAGGCCGCTTCCTCGTGAACACGGAGAGATCTACACGGACACACTGTACTGCAGTGGTTCTCAAAAAAAGATCTATAGGGGATCTACTGGATGGACATACTGTACAGAGGAGATCTATAGGGGATCTACTGGATGGACATACTGTACTATACAGAGGAGATATATAGGGATCTACTGGATGGATGAACTGTACAGAGGAGATCTATAGGGGATATAATCTAATAAACATTTAACGATGGAATACAATATATCCATCAAGTTTTCATTTCTACACCCCACGTTGCTGAGAACTCGTTTACATTTAGCCGACATGAGCCGAGTGGTTGACGCTACAGCCGTAACTACAACGTCGTGAAATGACCAACTCACCGGGAAACAACGTATTCTCCCTTTATCAATGTTTATCTCTAATATCCCTTTTGCAGATGGCCGTGGGGAGATCTTTCAAACAAGCATTTAAAAAATGAGAAAAAACATTGATCTGGATTGAGTGATTGCGGGACGTCGGGGTGGAGCGGTGGCCATGATCTAGCGGATTGGTGCTCGCTCACATGCACCAAAAACATGCACGGCCGGCCCGACTATGTCGACAGTGGACAACCGTTGTTGTGATGCTTTATTAATTCTCTGAATATCATAAGCGAGAACCTTTAATATCTTAGTTATTCGTTCATCAGTTCCGCCTTTTTGCCAAAAAACAACCATTAGCTGTTGACATTGCGACTTTTCTGAGTGTAAACACGTCGCTACTCGTCCAGAATCGCTCCATACGGACCATTATCGTCACTGTTATACACGTCCTCTATTTCATTTGGGTTTTAAGTAAATGTGTGCGCGTCATAGTGCCCGCAGACCTTTGTGACATTTTCTGCCATAACAATCCCACCATTTTATGGATTTTTAGAAAATGTAAGCCGCGCAACACGACACCCGTCAGTCGGTGGCTTGGTCGTGACCCTCGACGCCACTTTGTCGCCTTCGAACTCAGACGCTGCAGTCGGGTCCGACGCGGCGGCTCGCGGGCTCAGAATAAGTCGACAAACCGTTAACGACGTAACGGAACATGTGTTGTTGCTTTTCTTTTTTTTACACGTTCTTCCGCGCGGCACCTCGTGCATTTGTCGTGCTTTTTTCCCCTGAGTCCCTTCCTGTGAAGTGTGATGGGTGTCACTTCGGCTGCAAAAAGTAATAAAAAAGCAGTGAAAATGACACCGCAGCAGAGCAACTTTGGTGAAATGGATAAATGAGGAGCTGAAAAGAAGGGATCTGGAGTAATGCTGTTCCGAGCGGAGTGCGAGGGAAGGAAACAGTTTGCAACTTTCAACCACCAAAGGCAAAACGTGTGTGTGTGTGTGTGTGTGTGTGTGTGCGTGTGTGAGGGTGAGAGAGCCGACACATAATGAGGTGCAAGAAAAATAAGCCGATTACAATCGCTGCTCCTCCCTCTGCTGGTGGTCAGCCAAGAGGGACAAGAGAAGTGACGCGTCCACATGTCCACCCAAAAGCTTAAGTAGCTTCACCCTTTGCCCTTTGGCACTTGCCAGAATATGCAGGGGGGGGGGGTCTGGGGCTCGGGAGTGGATGCTGATTATCCCAAGAATTGGATGCTTGTGAAAGCTCATGGATGAGAGCGCGAGGAGGAGGAGGAGGAGGAGGAGGAGGAGGAGGGGGCATGTCGACCGCGCACAGATGGATGTGCCATGGAGGACCTCCATTGAAAGAGTATATAAATAAATATATATATATACGTATATATATATATATATGTACATATATAAACATATATATATATATAAAACATATATAGATACTTATATATATACATGCATATATATACATTTATATACGTATATATATACATATATATGCATGTATACATATATATATATTCTGGATTCACTTTTATTCTGATTTATTGCAAATATTAGAATATCATGAAAAGAAGGGTTGACAAACACTCAGCTGTTATAAATCTTTTTTATTCTAATTTTCTGAGACAGTCCTGTATGTATTTGTAAAGTTCAAAGTGCTAAAACTCACACGGCGGTTTCGATAAACCTGTTTTGTATTCAGGACAGCGGCGTGAGAAGGTCATTCACAATGCTGACAATAAGAGGTCACGGTGAGGTCACGTTTAAGGTCACGTGTATACAGGATCTTCATTTTACCCGGAAAATCTCCTCTCGTTATAAATCCACAGATTAGAGCACTGGAAATGAACTCGGAAAGACTCGTTTCAGCTTCATGTACAGCGGACAGGAGGCGAGGCGTCGTGGCGTGTTTGAGACGTGCCGTTCATCTGTTTTCTCCCTTTCCCTCAACTCTCCAAACTCAGGGCTTCTGTCTATGTTGGTGGCACCACCAGGACCCTGATGGAACAGGCCTGCAGGTGGGGGTGACGATTGTACCAGCAAACAAAAAAAGCACTCACCTCAAAGAAAATGTCATCTCCATAAAATAAAATAAAAATGAATAAATACATTAAAAACTAGAATGGGCACTCGGTAGAGTGCATACCTTCGCATATCACAAGATTGGGCATTGAATTATGAACATTTTGGCATTAGTTGCATGCCAATTGGATAGAAATTGACCGTGCTATGGTAAAAAGAAGATTTTGACCTTTTCATGACCTTGACCTTTGACCCGATTGATCCCAAAATCGAATGAAATGGTCCCCGGATAATAACCAATCATCCCACCGAATTCCAAGCGATTCGGTTTAATACTTTTTGTGTTATGCGAATAACACCCATACAAATAAATAAATAAATAAATAAATACACGGCGATCAAAACATAACCTTCCGCATTTTCAATGCGAAGGTAAACATCACCTCTCTCTCTCTATGCATATGCATTATGCAAATAGCGTCATCAAAGTCCTCTATGTGCCCGCAGGTGAAGCAGAGGAGGAAGCAGACTTCGGGGTTGTGGGGGTTGGGGGGGTGGGGGGGGAGCCACATGCATGGAAGCGTTATGTCCCCATGTTAATATTAATAAGGTGACGTCATGGCAGGGAGATTAAACTTTAAATCATGTTGGGTATTATGATGTATGTGGACGGTCTGGTGACGTAGACCGCCCACAGAGAGGTGTTGATATTTTAATGATCTCCTCGTGATGGTCTATCCAACTTTTTATTCTCCTATTTTGTTGTTTATTTAGAAGTATAAATAACCTGCAAAATAAATTATATATATATATATATATATATAATATATATATAATATAAATAAAATAAAATATAAAATACAAAGCTGATCTCACCAGGTAAAAAAATCCCCTCCGAGGAAGAGCAGGACGAGACTCGCCAGGAAAGTTGGGCTCTCCATACCTCGCGCGTTGTGGTTAATAATTCAGCGTAAAAAAAGAAGAAAGAGAAAGAAAAAAGTTTCCCAGAATAGAAACCGACGACAGAAAGCCACAGCCAAGAGTTTTATTTCAGCTCTCCTCGTGATCCGGCGCTGTCGAGGAGAAAGTAGAGTGCGCCGGTGCTGATGATGCAGTTGAGGATGATGGTGGTGGTGGAGGTGGTGGTGGAGGTGGTGATGGTGACCCCCATGGTCACGCTCCCCCAATTCCTCCGCGTCCAGGAGCGCACGAGAGCAGAGCGCACCGAGGATAAAGACAAAAAAAAGTCCCGGTCCGACCGCAACAACGAGCCGATCCAACGCCTGTCCGCCGGCAACAGAGCAGAGAGCGGGGAGGGAGGGAGAGAGAGAGATGGAGGGAGAGAGAGAAGGAGGGAGGGAGAGAGAGAGAGTGAGTGAGAGGGAGGGAGAGAGGGAGGGAGGGAGTTGAGAGGGAGGGAGGGAGGGAGGGAGAGTGAGAGAGAGAGTGAGTGAGAGAAATAGAAAGAGAGAGGGGGAGGGATGGAGAGTGTGTGAGGTAGAGAGTGAGAGAAATAGAGAGAGGGGGAGGGATGGATAGAGGGAGGGGGAAGGGGATGGAGGGATGGTAAGAGAGAGAGTGTGAGAGAGGGGAAGGATGGGATTGATGGAGGGAGAGAGTGAGAGAAATAGAGAGGGAGAGGGGGGAGGGAGAGAGGGGGGAGGAGAGAGGGAGAGAGAGTCACTAATCTGTCAATTCTCTCCCTTGCTTGGCTTCTAAACATCAGATTCAATCTGGCCGGGGAGGGGAGGGGCCACGAGCAGCATATTACGGAATGTTGACCATATTAGAATCAAGAAGCCCATCGTGGAAATTATACTGTTTAATAACGTGGAAAAGAAAAAGGGACTAACAACTAAAAAGATTTGGGCTTTTGGTCATGCATGTAAAGTAAAGGGGTTATTATCCCGAACATAAAGCGTCCATCCTTCCCTGGATGTCGTTGTCCATCTCCTGTCCTGTCATGTCTCTTTTCAACCGTATAAAGGCCCCCATGATGTCCTAAAAAAACATTAATATAAAGAACACAAACCATACATAAAATGTACAATGGGCGCCACATACAACATATATAAAAAACATGTATTATATGAGTATCAACAACACTCACAATAATATCGATGTCATACCAGTTTAGTACATGCAGGTTAATCAATAACAAAAGTGATCAAGATATATTTTGTGTTCCCGTTTCAGTGTTGCCCTTTCTGAAAGTTGGCGGGGGACAGAGTTTTAAAAGAATCATAAAAATTGATGCAATAATTCCAACTCTGCTGGAAAAACAAGGTAAAGTCATAAACACATCTCACTTAATTTTCTATGAATTTCCCCCAAAAATATTTCACTATAAAGATATGATATGAGGCCCAGAGGTCAGCATTTTTCACTATGATACATTATTTTTATTATAATAATTATTATTGTCAATCATATATATATATATAAATATATAAATAAATACTAATAATTATTATTATAATAAATGAATTATTATTATTAATAATAATAATTCGTATAATATTATATATAATATTATATATTATTATAATATGTATTTTATTTTTATTTATACATGATTGACAATAATAATAATTGTTATATATATATATTTATATATAATTGACAAGAATTATTATTATGTTTATATATATATATATATATGATTTACAATTATAATTATTATAAATAATTATAATAATAATTCTCATAATATTATATATAATATTGTATATTATTATAATATTTATTTGTATTTATATATGATTGACAATAATAACAATGTATATATATATACATATATATTTATATATGACATGGCAAGAATTATTATTATTATGTTTTTGTATTCATATATATATATATATATGATTAAAGAAGAATTGTATCCTCCATTCTGTCAAAGTGTGCAGCTTGTATTTCCTCCTCATTATAACCTCCTCTCTGTTGCAGCAGTGCACCTGGCCTGATTCCTGCTGCCTCGCCTCAGAGGCCCAGAGTCAGTGGTGCTGGAACCACAAGTCGGTCCCTCCCTCCGGAGCCTGCAGTTGGATTCGCTCTGCAAGCTCTTTTGATACGAAGACACCAGAATACAGAAGTGCATTGGATTTGACTCTCCAACACGATACACTTCCTCATTCCCTTCTATTCCTCTCACCTGTATTCCCTTTCTCTATACCTCCATCGGCATTCCTCCTGTTGATACATCCTTCATGTTACCTGGAGTCTGCTTTTCTCTTTGCAGCTGCCTTTGCTTTGCCTTTATCCTTCCAACAAATCATGCCCTCTATCCTACACACACACACACACACACACACACACACACACACACACACACACACACACACACACACACACACACACACACACACACACACACACACACACATACACTCATACTAGTTATTTATTCAGTCTCCCATGGAGACCAAGTTTTCACTATATTATACAGTAGGATACACATATGTTCTTCTTCTTCTTCTTCTTCTTCTTCTTCTTCTTCTTCTTCTTCTTCTTCTTCTTCTTCTTAATTCCTCTTCGACATTATGATGAATATTGAAAGACAGCTTTCGTGTGTCAAATAAAAGAGAATATTTCCTTCCTTTTGTTTCAAAAGCCCATTGTGCCAGTGCAACACTGATCAACTACAAATCTTTTTTCCAGTGTTAATTGTAGATAGCAGTCTCGCATGCTCGACAAAATATTTTTGCATAACTCACAGATTCGTCATTCTTGTGAGATGTGTTCTGCTGAGTCTGGGTCGACTGATGTTAATCAGATGAAATATGTTGGTGGGGGAAAGTATATGGAAAGGTGACGGCAGACAGGAAGTCACACAAATGCAATTTTATTAAAGAATGATTTGAGAAAAAGAACAACAGTGTCACCTACTCGTGCACAGTGTGGTTTTATCATGAATAAATAAAACTCTTTTAACGTCTTTTGATGTTATTTCAGCGGATTCGTGAGGTAGTATGTCGTCATTATAGTTTCCATTCTCCTACAATAAGTTTCAGTTGGAAGTTGCACGTGACGGCAGTGAGGTCTCGAGCGACTACGGAGCCTCGCCCCCTGCGTCCCGTCTCCATGGCAACGCTAACGGACATGGCGGTGTAACTTTTGCAGTGAGAGTAAACAAGTAATCGAGTCATTGAGAAGATATCTCGCAAAGAGGCGGACACTACGGACAGGCGAGGTAACGGCTTGGTGCTCGATGAATTAAGCTGTTAACTACGAATACAAGTCGTACAGCCTAAAGTCAGCATTAGTTGTGAATTTACGGAGCTAGCTGCTGAGCTGTCTAGCTTCCCAGGTTTAAGCTAGCCGCTGTCGAAGAAATGTAACGCCAAATTCCGTTCATAATTATGGTCATTGAACGTCGCCTGATTTGGCGGCAATGTCAAACACCTCCAACATACGACCCAACACCTGCTGCACACCACCGAGAGTCGGTATTTAATTTGTGACACCACTACTCCACTAAAACGACATTTTATTTTACTTTTTTAATGAGACCGGTGTTACGGTTTAACAGGCGACCGTGTTAACTGGCGACTTTTCACGTATAGCTGTCCTCGCGAATGCCGCTTGGTTTAATTTTCAACACTTCTCATATACATAATAATATATAGTATACAAATTAAACAATGCGGCATTCAAGAGGGCAGCTACGTGTCGTCTTCCTATTGCCAACAGCCGTCAGTAACTCCGACACCAACGGACTCGTTGGTTCAAAGTCGCCAGTTAACACGGTCGCCTTTTAATCCGTAACACCGTAGCGGCCGTTGTGACCAGCAACAGGCGCAAACGTCGACATAATATCCTAAAATATATCGTGTGGAAGTCCTAGGTTTTTGTCTGCTAATGTGTTATTCGTGAATTAGGCGAAATGGATGTCGAAGACCAGGAAAGTCCACTCGAAGTGGTGTCGGACCGGTGTGGACTGCTGAGCGTCCTACTCGACACGGATGAGGACAGTGATGGTGAGTGACAGGCCCTGTTGCTGCCTTGTTGTACAACATCTTCCATTCACAATTATACATATAACCGTCTGTTTTTAACATCGTTTTAAAAAGACTGGAATCCCAGTTAAAATACACATTTACTCTCGAAGACGCTGAGGGCCAGGAGGCTTTTGAAGATGAAGATGAAGCCCTTCCTCCTGATTTGCAGTGGTTGGAGGAGTTGTATGAGTGAGTGCTTCTCGCTTCTCCGAGGAACACGTCATAACAATATATCATGCATCAATCCTGTTAATTCCCTCTCAGTACGTCAATGTCAATCTCAGTGTTATTCTCATGAAGATATTTTGATAGAAAATGGCATCGTGATTATGATAAGTTTGTACGATCGTAGAAAAACCCTGAGTATGAACACAATCCGGTTATAAATGTGGTTTAATGTTATGCATGTGCATAATGCGTGTTCAATGCAGATTTTGCATGAAACACGCAACCTTTCCTGAACGTAGTTTTCCCATCTGCCCGTAGCGATGACCACAGAGACGTTGACGGTGACGGTGACCTTGCGGTTGCGGCCGTGAGTGGTAAGAAGAGGCGTAATGCCGAGACAGCACGGATGTTCAAGCTGAGACGAAACCTGGACCAGCTGGACTGCTTTCACCGACAGAAGGAGCTCGACGTGCTGAGAGCCAGGTCCGGACCTCTAATATAGAACCACAACAACGTGACACAATCTTTTCAGCTTTTGGAAAGATCTTTTTTGTTTTTGTTTTATTCTTTATTTTATTTTTTCACTTCAATTCCACTTATCCCAGGTCAATTCCCCTCTTGCCCTCTTCACTCTGAGCCAATCGTTGCTGTACCAATTGATTGAGCTATTTGAAGGAAATCATTTCAGCTGCAGAGAGAACATTTCACACAATGTGCTCTCTTCACACTTCTTATTGGTCTGCACTGGGAGCCATTAAGCGCCCGATGAACTGTGACGTGGTCCTTGTTAGCCCACAGTATCGCCATCCTCTTTTTGCAATGGCCGCGAGGAAATCCGTTAGCGTGACGCTTTGTGTACATTTAACAGCCTTGAAAATGTTCTTTCCGATTGGCTTCAATCTGGGATGTTTTTTTCGACATCAACACTGGGAGTGCTCTGTGTAACTTCACGTCTCATTTTTTTTCTTCTTCTTCTTCTTTTCTTCCAGAAAAGAGCTCGAATCCTGTGGTCAGAACATTAAGAGCTTGATGGAGCACAGGGACGACTTGGAGAAAGAGATGGAGCGACAGAGAGCAGCGGACGACAGGCGAGTCGGTGACTGGTCTGTTGTTTACCTTCGTGTATGAGATGTTTACCCCCTCCCTCTGCTCTTTGTTTATTTCAATCCGCAGTGTGGCATTGTTTCGCGTACGAACCCGACATCAGCAACTGTGTGAAAAGCTGCGGAATGAGGAGGAGCTGGAGGGCCTCGTCAACACTGGGCTGAGGCAACAGGAGTGAGTCCCACCGGACACAGGCATTCCATTACAATTCAGTTCAGTTTATTTTACATAGCCCAATATCACAAATTACAAATTTGCCTCAGAGGGCTTTACAATCTGTACACATACGAGACATCCCTGACCTTTGACCTCACATCGGATCCGGAAAAAACTCCCAAGAAATAGAAAAAAAGAACTTTCACAGGGAAAAAAGAAAAGGGAAGAACCCTTCAGGAGAGCAACAGAGGAGGATCCCCCTCCCCGGATGGACAGAAGCAATAGATGTCATGTGTACGTAATTGGCACGGGAACTCTGCATTAACACTGTTAGGGCTTTTATTTATGTATTTAATATTTAAAAAGCGCTTCGGCGTCCGATAACTTCTTCAAACCCGTGAATCTATTTCTCGAAACCCACTTCCCGGATCGAGTGGCCTCGTTCTATTTTAACCCTCCTGTTACCTTTAGGCTCAATTTGACCCCATTCAATGTTTAACGTCGGTGTTCTTTGGGGTCAATTTGACCCGAGGCTGTTTTTCACTGTCAAACATATAAGAAATATCAACTTTCTTATATATTTTAAGAGCTATTTAGGTAGTCAACAAACAAACATAAAGTACCTCACACTTAAACTTGGGAAACAATATTAATTCTAATAATTTTCTGGAGGTTTTAATTGCTGGGGTCAAATTGACCCCGAGGGTAAAATATGTTAGTAAATGTAAAGGTAACAAGAGGGTTAAGGGACTGCCCGTTGTCCTGAAGGAAGCCGATATCCTCTAACACTCAGAATGCTGCTCTCTAGGCTTCTCCCATTATCCTCCGTTAAGCGTTTGCCTCCTGGACCAATTGATGCACTTGATTGATCTTTACAAACAAAAATAATTACAAAATCAAAGCCGCATTGCGCTTTAAAACCCCAATATAGGTCTCGCTTCCTACGTCGGCGGCTGGTAGATAATATAAAGCGCCACTCAGCATTTTTTTAATTTATACTTCCATCGTCCTATCTACGTTGCATCTCATTCTCCGTCTTCGCTTTTCAGACGGCTGCTGAGTGAGGTGGAGGTGGAGCTGGGCAGGTTCTCCTCGCTCCGGCAGGAGGTGCAGGAGGAGGAGCGGGTCTTCAAGGCCCTCAGGAGCCAGAAGGCAGCGAGGAGGCTGCAGCGGGAGGGGAAAGCCAGCCAGAACCGGCAGCTCAAGACGCAGCAGCTCAGGGAGTAGGGAAAGCAATCCTCTTTGTTTTTATATGCACCACTGTATTTGCATGTGTGTGTGTGTGTGTGTGTGTGTATAATACCACTCAGGGTCCGTACGGTCATGGAAAACCTGGAAAAGTCATGGCATTTGTAAATGGCTATTTCCAGGCTTAGAAATGTCCTTTAAAAAAAAAATCCGAAAAGTTAGTCATGGAAATGTTGTTATGTTCATATGTGCATCCACGCTGAGTTTTAAAGAATTAATATTCTTTTAAAAGAATGACGCTCAAAATATAAGCCGGCATACGCTCTCAGAGCACATTTTTCGTGCTGCAAGTGAACGCACCTTAACTGAAAAGACATACATGGTTCATTCTTTTGATCTAAACTATTTGTCTCTCATTCATTTGTGTCCTTTAAGGTTATATACTGTATGCTTTGGTATTCTAATTGTTGGTTTAAATACGACATTTTCTCACATTTTCATGTATACACCAAGATTTCCCAATGTTTGGTCATGGAAAAAGTCCTGGAAATCCTCTGGTCAACATGTGTATGAACAAGGCCACTTATAGACACATGGTACATGATTAAGAAAGTGCCTTAAAGTATATCCAGATCATCACTCCCCCCCCCCCCCTATAGAGGTAACATTTGTCCTGTGACATTATCCTATAGCATTTTTTTTCTTATCAATTCTTTTCTGTATGGCTGCATAGCAGCTCTATCAACCTTGAAACACCCATGTGATGACTGGTGTGTAATGTAAGTGTTTGGGGTTGTGTTCTGACAGCGAACAGGCGGCCGTGCTGAAGAGGGAGGAGGCTGAATTCCGGAGGAAGGTTGAAGAGGGCCGGGCGAGCCGCAAGAAAGCTGCCAAGTACTTGAAAGAGACCATTAAAAGGTAATCAGCTTTTAAGCCAATAAACAGGCCTTCGACTGGAACAGGAATATGGGGTTACCCTGGAGGACTCTTTGGTGAGTTGACACAGACTATTGATCATCCGCTCATGCCGGCAAAAATAGATTGAAAGTCGGCCGGACAGGATACGTGACGACGCTAAAGTAGTGACACGTGTCAGATAATCAAGCAAAGAATGGTAAATAAAGCTTCTACCATGGAAACATGTCATCATGCACAATATGAATGTCCTGCTTCGAACAGGGAAAGACGCTATCGGCCAATCAGACGCCTGATTACCTCATCTATTCCTCATCCATGTACAAATCGGTGTTGTCGTACACAGATTTGCATCCGTTCATTTAAACAGATATACATGTGTGTATGTATTTCTTCCGATGAATGCGTACATGTGTCTGGAACTGTGTTTTCTCGCCTTAAAAGCTGATGCGAATGTTATTTCTGCGTTTAATGCAGATTTCTCGTGATAATGAACCGCGGCGGGGCGCGTCGATCCCAAGCAGCAGCAGACGATTAGTTTTTTTTCTCTCTCCGTCCTGAGTTTGAGCATTCACGTGCTTTTTCTGGGACATTCAGGATGCGTCGGCACGAGTCGGAGAAGGAGCAGCAGAACACGGAGCTGCTGAAGAAAAGGACGCAGGCCGTCGAGTCTCTGAAATCTAACATCGCGGCCACCCATGTGAGCGACACCTTCCGACACTGACACTGCAGCATTATTGGTGTTACATTCACTTTTTCTATCGTGCAATATAAGAAAGACTAAATCCACAAGGGCACACGTGGACAACCATTAAGTACAAAAGTATATTTAGTGATGCATTATTAGCTCATGAAGCTTTAAAGACATCGTAGACAGAGATACAACTTTGTGCACGTCACAAATAAAAATGACGTGCACAAACAACATGTCGACTCGAGCACATTCATAACTACTTTTTTGAACCCACTTATTTTAGTTTTCAACAACATAACAATATGTATTTTCATAAATTTTTTCGGCAATTTGTTTAAGTTGTATGTCTTGATATTCAGGTACAGTTTACAACACACAAAGGAAAAAAAGAAGAGGGGAAAAAAGGAAAATAATGAATAGATTGCATAAAAAATAATTAAATATATATATTATTAATATATAAATAAAATAAAAAATATAAATAAAATACAATATTTAAATAATAATTGTCCACTCCTGAGTGTAGTATGTGCTATATATGCTTTTCATAAACTCTATACATTTATTTACATTTGTTTTTTTCTGGCAATTTATTATTACAGTCAAAGGGTCATAATTAATTTCAAGCAAAAAGCACCGCCATTAGTCCCGTGTCAACACAAAATGTGTGTTCCTCCCAGGACACCCACTCGTTCAGTGTGAATACCAGTGTTTTAATGGGAGAGCCATATGCATATATGTGTCATATGCTCAAGAGTGGAGTGTGATTAATGTCTCCGATCATGTGTGTCTACATTGAAAATGACTCATTGTACGTCGAAACAAGAAAATAATTTTGGTCACGTTCATTCGGGAAAGCCGAAAGGAACTCGTTGTGCATTTCGTTTGCTCTTCCTCTTACTATAACTCTCCTCTGAGCGAAGAAGAGATGTGACGCAGAAAGCACATTTCCATTTTATTGTCATCACGACACCCCCTCATGGATCCCAGAATGCAGTAAATTCAGCTGCGTATGCTAGATGTTTTTTTTTCCTTCCAGTATCATAATGTTCCAATGCAGGCCAGCATCATGTGCCGAGTGCTGAGTTTAATAATTCACCATTCAACAGGTACAATTCGTTTGTGGTTTCGGAGAAAATCGCCCTCTGAGATCCGTCCTATGAGGTCAAATATAGTTTCGTTCATCTGATTTCTTCAGGAGAGTTTACGGAAGCAACAAAAGAGAGCGGAAGAGCGACGGCGGAGACAACACCGAGAATCCCTGGAGGCCCAAGGAATCGACAGCGCCAAGCAGATGTACCACCAGAAACAACGAGAGGAGATCAAACAGAAACAAGCGTACGTCCTCTCCTCTCCTCTCTCCCACATGTCCTCCACACCCACTCGATGCAGCAGCGGCGTGTGTGGGTGTTTTCTCTCGCAGTGCGCCGATGGAATACACGATGAGCGTCGTTGATTTTTGCCTTTTTTTTCTTCTCTCAGGGAATTCGAGGAGAGGCAGAAGTCAAAGAGAGGGGAGATTGCGGCGAAGCTCCTCCAGGAGGAACGGCTGCTCAAAAGCAGAAAGAGGCAGCGACAGGCGCTGCTGGCCAAACACTCGACCGGTGTTAAGTTCCCAGCTCTGGAGAGAGCGAGAGAGACTCTCCTGCGCTACCTGGATCCCAGCTCCCCCCCTCCCCCGCCGGCCGCCGAAGAGAGAGCCACCGCCGTGCGTAGTTCCAAACGTCCCAGATGACAAAGTGTGAACAGAGTTTGAGTGCATTGAAACACGTGTGTGTGTGTGTGTGTGTGTTGTTCAGCAGTGGAGACGGCTCAGTGGCCTCAGCCGCTCGTCGTCAGCCTCCTCTGACGTTGAGGGCCTGGAGGAGGAAACCGCGGAGCAGGAAGTGGACCGCCAGAGCCTCGCCGACAGCCTGGCGGAGCCTGAGTTCTCTGGGCTGTGGGACCAGAACGACAAGGTGCACTCCAACCAGCCGCCGCTGACAAAATACAAGCAAAATCCTCGCAAGCTGTTCTAAACAAACAACGACATAAATCGTGTCTCATGCACAGCAGGCACGCATCGTTTATTTGTTCTTCTTTCCCCGTTGTAAATAATTCCGCTGAAAGACGGGTTTTTAAAAAAATCGATTCAAAATAGTTAAGTCAAGCAGGTTCCATGTAAACGACGAAGCTGATTCGTCCCGAGTTCTTGTAATTGCGGAGGAGGTTGCATTTCTTTTTTTAGTGTGACCCAATAAACACAGTTCAATCAGGATAGACGGGTATTTAGAGTTTAACGATATTGCATATTGAAATAGTGCAAAGTCTTTTTGGTGATTGGACTCCATCCTGAATTTGGATAAGCGATGGGTAGAGATGCTGATATCCCGCCATGGAGTCCAGACACTGATGGTGGTGTAGAAGAGTAGCTGTCACGCTGATTGGAGGAGCCTTGGGGGGAGGAGCCTGGGGGGGGGAGGAGCCTGGGCTGGAGAAGGGTCGCATCGGTTTGTAGCTGAAACGACAACTGACGGCAGCAGAGAGGAGAACATATTGAAAAGAATGCCAACGACGCTGTGATTGGCTTACAGAACTGCGCTGCCTCTAATTGGTTGGTTCTTTCATCGTGCCCGCCCCACAATCAGCTGATGGAGTAATCACGTTGTTGTTCCCGCACTACAAGCGCAGAGGGAGATTAGGGGGCGCTGGTTTTTGAGGGGGAACTTCAACATCCTCCTCTGGACCCCCTCACACCACCATCAGGGCTCAATGGAAGATTTCAATTATGGACGTGAGCAATTAGGGCTGGAACCAAAACAAATAATTTTATGATTCATTGATTAATCAATCAACAAAAAATTATTCAACAATAATGTTTGTGGCAGAGTTTTGATCGAGCTAATCTGCTTCACGGTCGCTGGTTCCAGCTTCTCAAATTTGTTAATTTGCTATTTGGTCTCTTACGTCTTTACTCTCTTACCTTTTGGCAAAATTAATACATTTGGGTCTGAACTGTCAGAGAAAACGCACTCGAAGACGTCAGCTTGGAAAATCTGAGATTCCATTGTTCACTATCTTCTTTTTATTGTTACTGACGATTGAGTAATAAGTTAAAAAAACGTTCCCGTAATTTTTTAAAAAGCATTTCATTTATTTATGAAATCCATTACAACCCTTCATCATTAGGATAACGCCGATCATCACCATCGTCATCGTCGCTATAAATACGTGGTGATTAAAAGTGCCTTATTAGAAGCTGGTGAAAGGGTTAACACGGTTTAACAACAGTTACCGGCCAATTACTTTCACACTGATATTTGGGGCCAAAGTCATACTAACACATTATCATACAGACTATTAGAGCTCTATAACTATAACTGACTCTCTAACACAGTTTTTGAGAACACTACAGATTTTCTGATGCATCGTTAGTCGTGGATACGGCGTGTCTCGCCCGGCCGAGTCGTCTCACGGTCGAGTGGAAGCGTTCTCCTCCCAACGGATCAGACTCAGCGCTCCCGTCAAAGGCTTCTTAACGCAGTCATGGATGGCGTGTGCGATAGATGAGCAAAAAGCTAATGAGATGATTGATGGGGGGGGGGGGGGGGGGGGGCAGTTCACGCTTTACAACCCAGGGATAAAATGACCACGAGTCAAATGTGGCTCTTAAAGAACGCGTAAACATACAGTTTACTTCTTTTATTTCTCCTTAGTTACACTATCTGACAACATCTCATATCTTCTGTATGCATTGGTCGTATCGAATGCCCGTTAGGTATTATTTCCTGCTAATTTCTTGTACGGATGCTTTTGTCTGGACAATATGTTACATCCTAAATGCTGCTTATGTTAAATATTAAATGCTGTTGAAAAAACAAATATGCCCGTGGTCTCTGCTGAACAAACTATGTACTGGAAAGAAAGGTTTCTAAGTGATCTTAAACATTGAACATGAACTATGTTATAATAATAACTTTATTTCATATAGCACTTTCAAAAACAAAGTTTGCAATGTTCTTTGACGGACAAAGCAGAAAAAAGCAAGGCAACAAAACAACAGAAAGCTCGACAATGAGGACCAATAAAGCGAGACAAAGCTATGATAAGACAAGAGAAACCGGGACAATAAATGAAACATTATACCAATCGATATGATACAAATTAAACTGGGGGGGCCAGAGCCAAACGTGCTATAAAAGTGATCAGTAAAATCTTAAAAATCAATCCTAAAACATTCAGGAGGCCTGTCTTGAAATAGCAGCTCGGCTTCTAGTGTCATCGAGTCTCAAGGGAAGACATGACTGTGTCGTCTGCACAGCAATGAAGAGACATTGCACTTATTGCATTTATATGGAAAAGAACATTGGACCTCAAATTGAACCCTGCGGTACACCACCGGGGATGTAGAGAATGAGTAATTACCCACGGTGACCATATATATATATATATATATATATATATATTGGTTGATATATTGGTATATATATATATATATATATTGGTTGATATATTGGTATATATATATATATATATACAGTATATATATATATATTGGTTGATATTAACTTAAGAGACAGAACCTACATGGTCACCGTGGGTAATTACTTATTCTCTACATCCCCTGTGGTGTACCGCAGGGTTCAATTTGAGGTCCAATGTTCTTTTCCATATAGACGCAATAAGTGCAATGTCTCTTTTATCAATATATATATATTGAACCGATACTGACCATGAAATAGCATAAAAGAGGGATATCTAATATTAGTTGTGAACAATACACAATTGTGTCCGATTGACTGGGCTAAAGATAAAGCGACATGTTCATACACAAATGATGTAATATTGCGGCATACTAAAGCCCATATGAAGTACATTGTTTTAATCTCATCGAAGGATTTCATAACCCTACGTCAAATGATATATTTTTCACACTTCCATGACATTTAGAGCTCCACTAAATCTGAAGGGGAATATTGCATAGAGGTCCTCTTCACACGTAGCTCTAGCATTCAGAGTAGAAGGGAGAATCTGAGGAACCGGCGAGTGACAACATCAATTTGAAAACCTAAATGTTAAAGGTTGGAAAGGTTGAGCTATGTTGAGCTATGTTGAGCTGTGACAATTAAGAGTCTTAAGTATGTCATTATTTGTAAAGACCCAACGAGCTGTTGCTTCTCTTTGTGGTTTCAGAAGCGCCTGAATGTGAAAGTCCCATTTGTGCAGACAGAAGGGAAGCAGGAAGCGCCGGAAATGACCTTTCCTGCCAAAAAGGTTCATGGAAAAGAGTTGAAAGGGCCTCCATTCATCAGTAAACCAAAGGTCATCCTCTTCAAGGTACCTCACCACTGACTCCTGATAGGAATTCATTCAGTTATGTGCATAAAACGATGTTCACTACAATTCAAAAGTTTGGGGTCACCCAGACAATTTTGTGTTTTCCATGAAAACTCACACTTTTATTTTTCAAATAAATGTGCAAATGAAAAGAATAGAAAAATGAAGAGAAAATATAGTCGAGACATTGACAAGGTTAGAAATAATGGTTTGTTTTTCAATTTTTTCTTCTTCTTTTTCTTCAAGTTCAAAAGATGCCCAGTTTTATAGCTTCTCTCAGCAGCATAACTGTTTTCAGCTGTGCTCACATAAAAAGGGTTTTCAAGGGTTTTCTACCCCTCCGTTAGTCTTCTGAGGCGATAACACAACGTACCACTAGAACACTGGAGATGGGCCTCTATACACCTATGTAGAGACTTCATTAAACACCAGAGAATAGTCATCTACCACATTAACAATGTAGAGAGTGTATTTATGATTAATTTAATGTTATCTTCATTTAAAGAAACAGTGCTTTACTTTGAAAAATAAGGACATTTCTAAGTGACC
Organism: Pseudoliparis swirei; assembly: GCF_029220125.1. Taxonomy (NCBI): domain Eukaryota; kingdom Metazoa; phylum Chordata; class Actinopteri; order Perciformes; family Liparidae; genus Pseudoliparis; species Pseudoliparis swirei. The sequence continues at coordinate 4,460,357 of NC_079396.1, forward strand.
ACAAACTTTTGAACGGTAGTGTATGTCTAACTAACTTTATTTAATTTTTGTAATGAATTTTAAGAGCGACATTACAGAGAACCTTCGTTTTCAGGACTTCGACGTCGGGACGGTGTATAAGAAGAAGATCGTCCTGACTAACGTCAGCTACGTCACCAACCACTGCAAGCTCCTCGGGGTCTCCGCCAAACTGAAGCATATCCTCTCCGTCAGGTAAGATGTTACGTTGTAAACACCCGACGGTGGTGGCCACGCTGCAGAGGTCTGGTAAACAGTAGTACTCCACCAGAACCTGTAGACAGACGTCGATGCATAGAATTGGTGGAATTCCCTTTTTAAAGGGCTATTAGGACATCAGTCCACCAAACCAAATCGAGTCATCTACTTCTCCATCCAAACTCCAAGAAAGGCTGGATGATGGAAGATGACAGGTGACTTGGATCTACCTCTACTGGACGCAGAGGGATTACATTGATCTCTATTGTCTGGGTAAATAACCCAGAGAGGTGCCACCATTTTTTAACTCTCCCTTTTTTAATGCGTCGATACACCAACCCTGAGAGAGCGCTCCATCACTCCAAATGCCATCCGGAGGTTGATTCTACATCAAAACTAGACTAGACTGTGGTGCAAATCATCACAGCATTGCATCTAGCAGCCCACTAGAACCTAAAATAAATCCCATCTGATTCAAAATATTCAAAAAATACTCATTTTACAGAGATAAAATAGACACCCAAATAAACACAACTTAGCACAGTCGCTGCTCAGCGTATTGGGACGACTCTAGAGCTAGAGAGTGCATGTCAAAGCTCCGACATGAAGCTTCACTCCAATTATCACATGGAAAACATCTGCTGGTGTTTTCACCACGCGGGAATTCACTTCAACCACTTCTTGTCATTTTAAAAAGACGACGACGGAGTGGACGTCCTCCCACGTATTGACGGCAGCTTGCATCGCCATGATGGCAGTTCCTCTTATGAGACTCGGCTCAGTGAGTCACTCTCTCTCTCTCTCTCTCTCTCTCTCTCTCTCTCAGCCCACAGGCCCGAGCGGAGACGCATTGTTCTCCAGGTCACTCGCTGTGTATCACTTTTTCCCATGAGCTCCACCCCCGTGACTCGATGTGTTTTTTTCTTTTCTTTCTTCGTCTCTCTTCTCGTTTTCTGCCTGACTGAGTGACGGGTCTCCCGGGGCAACAGCGCCGGGGTCAGCTGTAAACTATACTTGAGCCTTCGCACCGGGACACCCGTCTCCCAACTTCTAGTCCTCTGATCTTAACTCGCATGCACTTTTTTCCGAAAAATAAACAAGACAAAGAAACATGGGGGAACGCACATATACTGTAATCGAGTGTAGGTTACCCCCCACTCCATTTCTACCATGTCAAAGCAGTAGATGGTTTCCTGCGGTTGGAGATGGTCATCTCCCAAAATAAGGATGTTAGGATGTTAAATAATAATAATAATTATAATGATTAGTTAATTCATCTTAATTCATTTTTATTTCTTTTTTCCCTCGCCTGGAAACCAATTCAATTCCACGTACATGCATAAGCTCATACTTATACATCCGCCATCATCAATGTATTTTGTTTCTTTAAATAAAAAATGTAATTGAATAATTTTAAATAATTTTTAAAAAGCTCACACACACACACGCACATGCACACATACATTTTTATTTATTTATATTTTATTTTTCTCAATACACTGACTTTATGATGTTTTGTCCGCTGTTTCGTCGTCCTCTAGCTGTTATGTCTATCTATTGTCTTTTGTCTTATAATAAAAATGTTTTTTTAAAAAGAACAATTTAAGAAAAGGATGTTAAATAATACGAAAGACAAATAACGAAGCCAAAACAAGTTATCTTCCTTGAAGGCATCAATACACAAACCAGTGCAGTCATAGATGGTGCCGTTTTTCTTCCTCACCCACGACTCGAGCAGCAGCAAAGAAGACGACGGCGGTTGTTTCGAGTATTATAGACTTGAATAGACTTGAATAGACTTTTTCGTCTTGATGTTTCTGTATTTTTCCGCCTCAATGGTCATCTAATCCTAAAAGTCATGATGTCATCAAAGCGCCTGACAGAAGAGAGTCTTGGGAAATGAAGGGAAAGTCAATGTGCCATGATCCTGTCACTGCTCATGACTGCGATGGCCGCTCCTCGGTTTGTTACGTAGCAGCTGCCGGTACATCGGGTCCATCATACTATTCAATTACGCTGTGTTTACGTACATCACGCCGATTATTCACATGCTATTAGAGGTAGTCGTGACCACTGGATGACTCATTCAGCTAAAGGACAACAACAACAACAACAGGCATTTTTTTCTTGAACAACCCACTGCAACACTGGGTCTACTTGAATCCAGTACCCAGTGTTGATTCTTGTATTGCTGTTGGGTTACTGGTTAGAAACATCTCCTTGTGTGGGGCGGTTTTCCACCAATGGGTATTGGGTAAAATGAACCCGTTATTCCATTGGTGCTATATTGATATATTGAGCCCGTGAGATCACAGATTGATTAAAAAAAAGATTGGTAAAAATGATGATTCAATACGTTTTGCAGCGTATGTTGTAAACCGTAAATATTCAACTGTTGTAACTGTCACCGCCAACATAACCGGAACAGGATAATATACATAATGGTCATATGTTGGTGTCTGTCAGGAAGACTAATTAATTCAACTATTTGTTCTGCTACTGTACCGAGAGAGAGAGAGAGAGAGAGAGACAGAGAGGCTTTTTCACACCATCCCATGGTTCCCTGTACGCCCCCTTGAATTTCTAAAAATGTCTTCCCATCCTCCTCCACCCCCTCACCCAGCGTACACGCATGTGTGCCAGAATGGGCTCGGCTGTACGTTTCCACCGTTGGGACTTAATACACGACAGCCCAGGCCAGAGAGTAATAATAATAATAATAAACTTTATTTATATAGCACCTTTTAAAAGCCTTTTTTCGCTCATTCTCAAGCGCTTGTAATCTGTCAAAGGAAATTCCAATGAGTGACATTAGAAAAGCACGCTGCACTTAAACTGTGCCCGTTGTTTTATTCATCTTTCCCGGTCCTCTGGCTAAGAATCCAAAAAGAAATAATTCAAGAGGAGCCATCAGTCAAAGCTGCAGTGGAGCTCGTTATTCTTTAATAGGTCCATATTTGTTTGATTCAAAACAACTCGAATCTCGGACTATTTGGGATCTTTTGGAACCTTTTTTCCGCCTGCAGACAGATTCACCGAAAAGAAAATATACATCTCGGTTTGGATGAATTGACCCGAATAAGATGCCCTTAAAAACACTCAATGCCAACGTCAAACCTTCATTTATTTCATATTAATTCCTAAAATTCGGTGCAGAAATGTGCATTACATGGTCGCCACTAGATGTAAATAAATAGAGCGAGCTCTCACTTCTGTGAAATAAGATAAAGTAATATTCTCAAGTTCACACCAAAAGTGTTGCGAATTTTTTGCGCGAGTAGATCCCATAAGCAAAGTCAACGTACGGATGCGAATGGTTGCGATTGACGTGAATTGCACGTCCCGAAAGATTTGCTTCAAGTTGAATTATTGACACTCTAGTAGCGCTGGAAGAGACAGTCGTTCAGATGTAGTCGGTGAAAGTCACCGAGCTGTGTGAGCCTACGGGTGATGTCATCTCTAAATATATATACATTATATTCATGTTATGAACCCAAACACGAGGGCGATAGATGTGCCGACGTTTGTGAAATTTCCTCAACAAGTATGAAGCAGAACTAGTGGTTAGTTCTTCCGTGGTGGATGAAGGCAATTCTAACCGTTTCCACCGAGTAAAGCCCCGGAGATAAGCCCCGCCCCCTCTAAGGCGCGAATGAAGCGGAACGCCCCAAATAGTCAAGCGAGTTTGGCGTGAACGCAGCATTACACGTCGTCATAGTGTCGATGCGTCGCTGCAAAGCGCTTTTCGAGTGTGACGGTGTTTTAAATAAATAATAAACTGAGAGCGCTTCTCGGTTTGCTGCAGGAGGAGGAGCCAATGGGCCCGCACGTAAAATAGAGCACGGCATCGTAAGTTCAGCGCCAGGCAGTCGCTTCGGTCCGCTGCAAGAGATATAGCGTGCAGTATGGCCTCGTTTGAAGCGCTCTAACTAGGGCTCGGGCAGACGTGTTCAAACTCCGCCTCACTCAGCATTTAATCCCAAGTGAACTGTTCCATTTTTTTTCTTCTTCTCTTCACGTGTCTTTCCATACCACCTGTCTTGAAAACTAGGAAAGGAGAGGTGTGCCAAATAAGGAAAGGAGGATCAACCAAACGGAAAGAAAAAAGGATTTCTGATGAAAGTCATAATTACCCACCAGATGCCGCCCCCCCCCCCCACACACACACACACACACACCTACCAGTTGCAATGCTTTCACACCCTTCCAGGTCACAGTGGTGTGCGTGGGTACCAGCTTCAGCCAGCCGCCCTCACAGCTGCGCCGGCAACATTTGGTAATTATGTACCCAAATATTATTATTTATTATAGCCATCTAACGACGGCACATAAAACACCTTTTGGTTTCATCAAATGGAATTTGAAGTGGTCGACTGGTATTTTGTCTCCCCCCCCATCTGTGAATACTTGATTGTAAACTAAAGCTTGGGTAGGGAACATTGGAGGAACCAGGAAGAGTCTGCTAGCTAGATTGTAAAAAGTATTCAACCAGCCCAGTGTCCCCAGTTCTTTCCCAGTGGTTGCTAGATCTAGCCCGAAGCCACTCCCACAATAGTATCACTATGTGGATCCAGAGGTATTGGCTAACTACAGACCGATCTCTAACCTCCCCTTCCTCTCCAAGATCCTTGAGAAAGTGGTCGCAAATCAGTTGTGCGACTTTCTACATCATAATAGTTTATTTGAGAAGTTCCAGTCAGGATTTAGAAAACACCACAGCACCGAGACGGCACTGGTGAAAATGACAAATGACCTCTTAATGGCAGCAGATAAAGGACTCCTCTCTGTCCTGGTCTTGTTAGACCTTAGTGCTGCATTCGACACCATTGACCATGACATCCTGTTACAGAGACTGGAGCAGTCGATTGGCATTTCAGGCACGGCACTAATTTGGTTTAAATCCTATTTATCAGATCGATCTCAGTTTGTATTTGTAAACGATGACGCCTCGATAACCACCAACGTTAATCACGGAGTTCCACAAGGTTCTGTGCTTGGACCAATTTTATTTACTTTATACATGCTTCCTTTGGGCAATATTATCAGGAAACACTCCATAAACTTTCATTGTTATGCAGATGATACTCAACTATATCTATCGATAAAACCAGAGGAGAGCAACCAACTCGGTAAAATTCAAGCATGTCTTAAAGACATAAAAACATGGATGACCTGCAACTTCTTGATGTTAAACTCAGACAAAACCGAAGTAATTTTAATCGGCCCTGAGCACCTCAGAGATCAATTATCTGGTGATGTGGATTCTGTAGACGGCATTGCCCTGGCATCCAACACCACTGTAAAGAATCTTGGCGTTATCTTTGATCGGGACTTGTCCTTTAACTCCCACGTAAAGCAAATCTCAAGGACTGCATTCTTTCATCTACGTAATATTTCAAAAATCAGGCACATCTTGTCTCAAAAGATGCAGAAAAATTGGTTCACGTTCGTTACTTGAGACTGGATTACTGCAACTCCTTATTATCAGGCTGCTCTAATAAATCTCTTAGGTCCCTCCAGTTGATCCAGAATGCTGCAGCTCGTGTTCTCACTAAAACTAAGAAAAGAGATCACATCACTCCTGCACTAGCTGCTCTGCACTGGCTCCCAGTAAAATCAAGAATCACTTTTAAAATTCTTCTCTTAACCTACAAAGCCTTGATTGGTGATGCACCATATCTTAAGGAGCTTGTAGTACCATATTGCCCCACTAGAGAGCTGCGCTCACTAAATGCGGGACTACTTGTAGTTCCTAGAGTCTTAAAAAGTAGAATGGGAGCCAGAGCCTTTAGTTATCAAGCTCCTCTTTTATGGAACCAGCTTCCAATTTCAGTCCGGGAGGCAGACACAGTCACCTCGTTTAAGAGTAGACTTAAGACCTTCCTCTTTGACAGAGCTTATAGTTAGGGCTGAATCAGGTTTGCCCTGGTCCAGCCCCTTGATATGCTGCTATAGGCTTATAGCTGCCGGGGGACGTTTTAGGATGCACTGAGTACCTATCTCCTCTTTTTTTCTCTCCTTAAGGATGAATTTTCATCTCTCAATCACACGTTACTAACTCTGCTTTCTCCCCGGAGTCCTTTTGACTTCACGTCTCATGGGGTCATCGGACCCTATGAGACGACATAGATCCTATCTGCCTGATGGATCACCGAGGTCTGGGTCGTGGAATTCCTGCCACCAACTACACCACTGTCCTGTTGAGACTCCGCCCACTGTTGAGACTCCGCCCACTCCTCCTCTACCTCCATCTGCCTGATGGATCCATTCATTGAATGTATTTTAACTCTAAATCTGTCCTTCTGTACACATTACATCTATTGTTCTGTCCATCCTGGAGAGGGATCCTCCTCTGTTGCTCTCCTGAAGGTTTCTTCCTTTTTTCCCCTGAAGGGTTATTTGGGAGTTTTCCTGGTCCGATGTGAGGTTTTGGGGCAGGGATGTCTATGTGTACAGATTACGAGACAAATTTGTAATTTGTGAAATTGGGCTATACAAATAAACTGAATTGAATTTAATTGAACTATAAAACGTAAACATATCGTTATCAACATTAAAAACAAAGGAACATGGCTACCATTGGTTCTCGCAGCTTCCAAGCTAGCTGCTTGAGGAAGACTCCGGTGACGAGCATCGAGTCCACGAGGCAGAGTGATGAAGGGGTTATTATTTAAAAAATTGTCGGAGAATGTCATTTATTAATTACTGGGCGTCACAAAAGATATCTCGTAATCTACAAACGGAATGAAAATGTTCCAACATTGTGTGACAAGATGATGTCATAACCATCTGCCTGATGGATCACGGAGGTCTGGACCGTGGTCCATGCCTACTACCAACGACGCCATGGCCCTGCTGCTGCTCCGCCCACTCCTCCTCTCTACCTCCATCTGCCTGATGGATCACGGAGGTCTGGATCGTGGTCCATGCCTACAACCAACTATTCACACACTCTGTCATATTCATTGAATGTGTTTTAAATATAATCTGTCCTTCTGTACACATGACATCTATTATTCTGTCCATCCTGGAGAGGGATCCTCCTCTGTTGCTCTCCCGAATGTTTCTTCTCTTTTTTTCTCTGTGAAAGGGTTGTTTGGGAGTTTTTCCTGATCCGATGTGAGGTCAAAGGTCAGGGGTGTCTATGTGTACAGATTGTAAAGCCCTCTGAAGCTAATTTGTAATGTGTGAGAATGGACTATACAAAATAAACTGAATTGAATTGAATTACCAAAGACCGTAAAAGAACACGGCGGTTTGGTACCCGAGATGTTCTGTGACTGCGGCTGCTTCCTAATTCTGCTCACTTGCCGCATGTTTCCGAACTTTTTGTCCAGGTTTGTTTCTTAAGTTTCTGAGAGTCCTCCCCTGCCTCTCTGGCCGGCCGCCCGCTCGTTGCTTATGGATCGGCTGTCGATCGGCGAGCTGTGAAGCTCCTCGGGGTTTTGGTGTGATCATCAGCTGCTGGATGCACACGTTGCTTTTGAAATAGCTCCCAGTCCTCTTGTTTCTCCTCATGCCTGGAAATATACATTTGGTTTTCTGCTCTGGTTCATACAGAGGAGGACATTTACATATTTTTTATGGGGCAAATTTTTCCCCCACTGACTGAAATCCAGGAGCATTTAAAAAGAAATTAGGAGCACATTTTTTTTTTTTTACTTGTGAAATAAGATTTAACCTTTGATCAAAAATAATACATATACTTATTCAGGCTTACAGTACAAGAGCAATTGTCATAAAAATGGCAATAATAAGACTATTAGGCAGTAGTCTACAGATTCAAAGTGTTTTCTTAGATTTTTTTAACACATAAATCAGACAATAATATTCAATTGTATTCTCATTTCTTTGAGGCTATTTATTATTACAAAAATGTAAACAACTATTAACAATTATAACTTATTTCTTTGTTTTTTTATAATGGCAATAATAAGACTATTAGGCAATAATAAGACGATTAGGCAATAATAAGACTATTAGGCTGTAGTCTACAGATTCAAAGTGTTTTGTTAGATTTTTTTAACAGCAAACAAACAGAAAACATAAATCAGACAATCATATTAAATGTTATTCTTATTTATTTTTGGTTCAGAGAAATGTATTACTGCTTGCTCTTTGCACTGTCAATCGTCTTTGCACTGTTTTATATATTGGGGTACAGTTGCTTTCATACAAAACTTTCTTTTGCATGTTATCTTCCTACCGTGACGGCTGAATGCATTGTTGGATTTAATCTTGAATTTTGTGTGTGTGTACCTACCTAGTACAGGCAGTACAGATAGGACACACACAACAAAGAACATAAACTAAACGCTATTAAATAATCAAAATTGATGGGGGCATTTTTTGCCTCTCCTCGTGATATCAGGGGCGACATTATATTCTTTAGGGGCAGTTTTGCCCTTTGCCCTCTCTGATTTTTCCACGAGGGCTCCTCGCCCATCTTCTCCGGTCTCATGAGATTTGTCACCCTTCCCGCATTTCCTCCGAAAGCTGCTGATCTCTGGTGTGAATGCCTCCTCGACGCACGAGGCGCGTCCCGCTCACGCTGTGGGTTTCCACCGAGCCTCGCTTCATGACATTCATGTGCCCACGTGGGAGGCCGTGGTGCAAGGACCAAAATAAACTCCGCAGAGATGTGTCTATATATAACACATCCGGTTAAATAACCAGAAGAAAGGCCTTCTGGTTTCCATTTTAAGCTGGTTTTCTTTTCATAACTCATAACTCACTGTGATTTGTGTTTCAGCTTTGAGCCTCCGGGTGCTTTATCCACTGGGATGTCCTGTGACATGCATGCTGTCTTTAAACCTGAGGTTAGTAACCCCATCCCCTCCCCCTCTCCCTTTAGACATATACACAGTACATTCATCATGTTGTCCAGTTAGTTCGTAAACACATGCCTGTAACTGCATAAAAGGCCATAATGCTGCTCGAGAATTCTATCTCCACTCTACTTTATTCCTTTTTTTTTATCCTTCCCATGACACGAGCACTTCTATAGCTTCGCGATGGTACCTTTTTAGATTCATTCTTTTCATGATATTTAAGCGTCTTTGAGTTCTATGAAAAGCGCTATAGAAATTGTATGTATTATTATTATTATTTTTATATTTACCTTCGCATTCGAGAATGCGGAAGGTAATGTTTTGATCGCTGTGTATTTATTTGTATGCGTGTTATTCGCATAACTCAAAAAGTATTAAACCGAATCGCATGAAATTTGGTGGGATGATTGGTTATTATCCGGGGACCATTTGATTAGATTAAGGGACAAAGGTCAAGGTCAAGGTCATGAAAAGGTACCAAAAAAGTGCCTGCGGCGAAGGTATGCGCTCTACCGAGTGCCCGTTCTAGTTAATAAAGTTCTGCTCTGTTCTAAAGCACAGAGGATTTCAAATGTAATAATGCCTAATAGGTCAAAGTTCTGGCTATTAATGAAAGGGTTTTAGCACCTGTGTGAGCAGTGCAAGGCAACAAGAGGTACAGAGGCTTGAGATGTGCGTTAACAAATAGGATATAAGACGATAGTCAAATCCCAAACAGACATATAAGCGTCCTTGTGAAAAAGTGCTTATCAGATTCTCTGCCTCGATTTCATTTCATTCTTTTGCTTTAGAATTAAAGGTGTATTTCTGAATCCAGTGTCCGTGTCCCACACTGTCTCTCAGATCAACCAGGACTTGGAAGGGGAGGTCCAGTTTGCGTCCGCACTGGGTCCCTTCTCCGTGCCCGTCAGATGCACCATGAAGAGATGTGACGTGAGTCGTGTGCCGGCGCCAACCGAGAGCGAATCAGTGTCGATTATGATCCAAATGATTATTAATGTAATTTGCGATTTGCTCATGTCAACCTTTTTTTTGCGATACAGTTTGGGGGCGTATGAGTATACACACAGAGCGCGTTGGCTCACATGGCTGTATAGCTTTAGATTGCTGTAGTCATAATGATATACACTTGTCTCAGGAACTGCGGCATCCCAACAAAATCAAAGAGATAAAACTCTCATGAAATGAGTTTATATGAAAGACAACGAGAACCTCTTCCCAAAAGAACCCACAGGTGGAAACGAAAGAGCGAGCCTGAGCATCTAGTTACACCTAAAACAGTGCAGCAGCGTTTATCAAACACTTCCATGTCCAAAATGGACATTTTTTTCAATTTTTTATTGAACTGTACACAGTTTAATTTCTCAATGTACTCTGAAATTAAAGCATAGAACAAATAAACAATTGGAGATAAAAAATCAATCATGGAATCGTTTTGTTTAACAAAATGTAATCTACTTTTTTGACACCTTTTGCAGATATAACAGCCGAACACACTCGGAGAGCATTCTTTCTACAATGGAAATCAAATATTGTTCAGAAAGTTCTTCCAGCTGCACGTTGTTAACCCATCACTTGTTCCCTGAAAAAGGCCTTTTTGTAGAACTCTGAAATGTACATTATGTTTAAGTTTTTGGTGACCTAAATTTTTTTGTTTCACCTCTGGTAGTTTGCCGCTGACCTTTGTACCATTTCAGGTTATTCACTGGACGTAAACGGCTTAAATTTCAATAAAAACTGGAAACATACGGGTAGTGTATGAAGAATAATGAATGTATCCTCTTTCCAGCTGGAGGTCGACAGCCAGCGCGTTGACTTTGGTTCTCACGTGGTGGGCCAGACTATTTCATGGACGATCACCTTGACCAACAAGGGGGCGTTGGCCACCGTCTTCAGCCTGGACACCGCCACACATCTCAGTCCAGAAACCAGCCATGCACAGACGACACCCGAGGTCTCTGCCAACACCTGCCAGGTCAGACTGCCAAAGTTTGTTTTCAATACATGAGTGTTAATATGATTTGAGAGATGTTTGTAAGTTTACTGTACAAAAGGCTAAAAAAGGGATTAAAAGAAGATTTATTTCTATTGTAGGAGTCCAATTATGGAACAATGTTAAAATGAATAAGAACTCATTTTTGGTTTTCAAAAGGATTATTTATAAAACAATTGTTGAGGGTTATAAGTGTGATTGAAACATATGTATATGGAAGATGTATGTGTATATATATATATATAGTTTTTCATTTTTTAAATTATTATTATTTTTTTCTTCTTTATTTTATATACATTTTCTGATTTATTTGATTCTAATCATTTAGAATTGGAATATATAAGCATTTTTTGCTTCTACTTATGCCTTTTCAGTCTTTCTGTTTTGTATATTATATAGAATAATATTGTATTGTATTGGAATAATTGACTGAATAAAAAATAAAAAAATACACAACAACAACAACTGCCGATCTGAACCTCAAAGCGTGGCCGTTTTTTAAATTTGATGCCCTGATGGAGCAACTTTGCAGTAAACAAAATATTAATTTAATATTAGAAAATCCTACAGCGGCACCAAGACGAATGTGTAGTCGATTGACACCGCCAGGTGGAAAGACATTTGAATAAAGTGTCATGTACTGTGTACACCATCTCACGTGTGTGTTGCTGTTGGCTGACAGGAGGAAAGCAGTCAGAACACAACATCTGAGGACCGGAGCAGCTCTGAACTCCAGCCGAAACAGGAAAGTCAAGAACCCTGTGAGGCGTCGCAGCAAGAGCCCCCAGGTAAGGCTGTGATGCACAGTGTGTTCACAGTAATGCCCATTTTACCAACAGCACCTAACTTGGTTACCATTTCTCCCCCCTTTTCCCACTGTGTATTATATTCAATTCAGTTTATTTTATACAGCCCAATATCACAAATTACGAATTTGCCTCACTGGGCTTTACAATCTGTACACATACGACATTCCTGACCTTTGACCTCAGAGAAGGGTCAAGACAGGAGGCCGGCCCACCAGGCAGGAGGCATCAGACACAGCCAGGTCCAATGGACCCTATGAGACGTGAAGTCACAAAGACTCCAGGGAGGAAGCAGAGTTAATAATGTGTGATGGAGAGATGTGAATTCATCCATAAGGAGAGAGAGAAGAGGAGATAGGTGCTCAGTGTATCCTAGAGGAGAGAGGTGCTCAGTGTATCCTAGAGGAGAGAGGTGCTCAGTGTATCCTAGAGGAGATAGGTGCTCAGTGTATCCTAGAGGAGAGAGGTGCTCAGTGTATCCAAGAGGAGATAGGTGCTCAGTGTATCCTAGAGGAGAGAGGTGCTCAGTGTATCCTAGAGGAGAGAGGTGCTCAGTGTATCCTAGAGGAGAGAGGTGCTCAGTGTATCCTAGAGGAGATAGGTGCTCAGTGTATCCTAGAGGAGAGGGGTGCTCAGTGTATCCTAGAGGAGAGAGGTGCTCAGTGTATCCTAGAGGAGAGAGGTGCTCAGTGTATCCTAGAGGAGATAGGTGCTCAGTGTATCCTAGAGGAGATAGGTGCTCAGTGTATCCTAGAGGAGAGAGGTGCTCAGTGTGTCCTAGAGGAGATAGGTGCTCAGTGTGTCCTAGAGGAGATAGGTGCTCAGTGTATCCTAGAGGAGATAGGTGCTCAGTGTGTCCTAGAGGAGAGAGGTGCTCAGTGTATCCTAGAGGAGATAGGTGCTCAGTGTGTCCTAGAGGAGAGAGGTGCTCAGTGTATCCTAGAGGAGATAGGTGCTCAGTGTGTCCTAGAGGAGAGAGGTGCTCAGTGTATCCTAAATGTCCCCCAGCAGCCTATCAGCCTATAGCAGCATCTCTAGGGTCTCTAGGTAACTATAAGACTACCAAAGAGGAAAGTCTTCAGTCTCCTCTCAATGAGGTGAAAACACGTGGACCAGCATGGATACAGAACCTGAACCCTGAAGTCTTCATCTCAGAAGAACCTGCAAAATATCTTGTGTTCGTGTATCGTGTTCTGACTTTGACATACTGCAGAATATTTTTTAATTAATACTATTTTTACTACGTTAGAAGAGTGATGTAAGCATTTAGCTCAAGTGCGGCCTCGCAGAGCAGCTCGCACTGGCTGGAGAGTCCTGGTCTCGTTTTATAATACTCGTCAGAGTAAAAGGAAGAAAGGAGAAAAAAAATCACCGCTGACTAAAAGTGTGCAGTCGGATGTGGTGACCTTTTCAGTATCAACCAACACCCACCATCTTCCCCTCGTCTTAGAAAGTGTTTTGAGTTGACTAAACCGCTTCAGTCACAACAGGCGGTGTTTGCAGGGAAAAGAAATACTCTGAAAAGCACCGTGGCCAAAGTAGTTGTGTGTGAACATCATGTGTCGAGGACACCTCCCACAGCCTCTGGAATACAGAAAGTAAAGGACTGACGACAATCTCCTCATTGTTGACAATGTTGTCTTATGTTTCTACTTCTGTGAGGACATTTGGTCCTGGTAAAATCCACAACAACAACAAAGAAAGCGAAGGGTTCACAGCTGACGGCGAGGAGGCGTCTTCTTCTTTAACGTTCCCTCAGATCAGAAGACGTCATCGCAGCACTTCTCTCCACGGATGATAAGCGGTTCAGTCTTTGTTTGGCCTCTGCTCTGCTGCGACTATAGACTATAGACTATGCATCTATTCGGCGAGAGGCCGTCTAATCGAGGCCAGACGTTCTATATGTTGTTTTTATGCCGTATTTGCTTTTTTATGCCTTCGATATCTCTTGAACTAAAGGCCAGATTGGCGTCACATTTGACGTGACCGTTCATGCTCCGAAGCAGAACTTCATGGTCGAGGTCAAACTGTCAGGTTTCCGATGATGAGATGTTCCCTCGGTGACACCACAGGGCCACATTTTGGGCTTATGGAACAATTAATCTCGCGAGTTCAGTGTTTCCTTTGTGTTGTGTTTGGTGTGTTAGTAGGACAGGTTGACAGTAGAAATGACCTTTGATCAGGTTTTGCCGTATGTGTGTGTGTGTGTGTGTGTGTGTGTCAGAGGCTGCCGCTTCCAGTCCAGACGTTATTCCTGAGACGTGCGTGTCCACCGGTGATGAGCAGAGCCACTCAGACTCCGGTGACATAAGTCTCGGAAATGTAAGTATTTACGTCTAACGGTAACTCAATTAATGTGGCGATTCCCTGACGTTATCTCGACCCAAATTATTATCGTGCAATAATTTAGTTAAAGAGCAAAATAGAAACCTGATGGCAGCCTCAGGTGTACTTTGTGTTGAATGCTAATTTGCAAATGGTTGTGAATTCAATTCAGTTTATTTTATGTCGCACAAAATCACAAATTCGGAATTTGCCTCAAGGGTACAATGCTAACGCGCTCGTAATGACAATGCTAACGCGCGTTAGCATTGTCATTACGAGCGCGTTAGCACGCTGGCGTTAGCATTCAAGCCGTTAGCGTGGCAAAAGACTGATTGCCAACTTTATTTCCGCCAAAATAGGGACAAAAGTTCACGCCGCCTTGGCAGTGTGGCTATGGTGTATATACAGGACTGTCTCAGAAAATTAGAATATTGTGATAAAGTTCTTTATTTTCTGTAATGCAATTAAAAAAACAAAAATGTCATGCATTCTGGATTCATTACAAATCAACTGAAATATTGCAAGCCTTTTATTCTTTTAATATTGCTGATTATGGCTTACAGCTTAAGAAAACTCAAATATCCTATTTCTAAATATTAGAATATCATGAAAAAGTATACTAGTAGGGTATTAAACAAATCACTTGAATCGTCTAATTAACTCGAAACACCTGGAAACACATTTTCAAATGTTTGATTTTGTTTTGCTGTTATAAATCTTTTTTTTTACTTGGTCTGAGGAAATATTCAAATTTTATGAGATAGGATTTTAGAGTTTTCTTAAGCTGTAAGCCATAATCAGCAATATTAAAAGAATAAAAGGCTTGCAATATTTCAGTTGATTTGTAATGAATCCAGAATGCATGACATTTTTGTTTTTTTAATTGCATTACAGAAAATAAAGAACTTTATCACAATATTCTAATTTTCTGAGACAGTCCTGTATACGGTCCATATTTGTTATTTTATTCTTCTTCAATCAGAAATCAAAAACATTTGCCTATTCAATTTGTATTTAGTATCAACATGTAAGCTTCTGTCACTAAACCTCGAAATTGGATGATTTAAAAAATTATTTCTGACCTTTACAGCAAAAAAAGAGTCAGGCTTCACATAAATTTGAAGTTGATTCTTCTCGAGTCGGACCGTTCGACGGTCATTCGAGAGAAAATCTTCTCCACAAAGGCTCGCGAGGACAAAACTCCGGACATGATGATCTAGTTTTTTAGGAAAACCACCACAGCCAACAAAGCACTGTTGAGCCTGGCGAGACCGTCAGTCGGCGTCTGTCTGTCATCCTATCGGTACTCATAGGAGGCTCCTTTTCCTTTGCAGACGTCACAAAGAAGCCTCCGATGTTGCTTGCATCCTCAGCTAGTTTGGCCTCCTTGTGCATTTCTGTGGAAGCCTCCTGGGTTCGGCCGCTCGGTATCGGGCTAACGGCTTTAACCCAAATCTTTTTTGATTCCTATCATTTGTTGTAGCTGCACTGTGTTTCTCTTCTGTCAGGTTTTTCCATATTTGCACATGCCACTAACACGTCATTATCATCAGTTGCTGCAATGCAAATATATGAAAATATATATGATTGAATTACACAACAACACATGTTCTGCTCCTGCGGTTGAACCAGATCTAGGATCTGTACGAGTGCCGCCTGCAGAGTCGAGTAGGTCCCATGTGGGATGAACCAATTTAGCCCAATATAGGGGACGCTGCTAGCTGTTGGCATGACAATCATCATATGTGAAGGTATTGGCTAAATGAAGGTCTTTTGATAGATCTGACGCAACAATATCATTCTCAACCCGTGTAACTGGACTAGCGGAGAGACATTCGGCCTAACGATTTTTCTGCCTTTACGTCTCATTTCCAGCATTGATGCTGCGCGCGTGCGTGTGTGTGTGTGTGTGTGTGTGTGTGTGTGTGTGCGCGCCTCGTGGCCCATGTGAAGTTCTGGAGCCGTTCAGGGTTCATTACGTCTCTCTGGTGGGGGGCTAATGGTGCAACGCCTCTCTGGCTCTGCGTCTGCTCCGGCTGTGTCTGTGCGTCGCACATCCCCGGGTGCCTTCTGCTCGGCTAATGTCGTCTCGACGAAATACGTTCCCGTCGTGCGGTTGAAGGCTTGCGTCTCGAATGGGAGATTATCCGTCAAGCTATGTTGAGGCAGTCGCGGCTCCCACCCCCTTAACGCTGAGCAGACAATCCATGCAGCTTTTCGGTGTCGTTTGTTTCGCACAGATTTCCGCTTCCCCTACATGGATAGAAATGGTTTTGTTTGAGGAAACTCAAAACTATGCCTGATACACACGAGCAGTATTTCTTGGTTTATTCCAGCGTCGGATATACAGAAGGGCAAAGGGCGAAACTGCCCTCAATAAATATTATTTTGCCCCTGATATCACCAGGAGAGGGGCAAAAAATGCCCCCATAATTTCCTCTAATAATTATGTACTTGTCAAAAACATCGTAGCCGATACGACCAAAGGCCAGTTACCATATCATGTTTTGATTGTCTGATTTATGTTTTCAATCAATAAATCTAATTTAAAATTATTTATTTTTTAAAAGAAATAAGTTATAGTTGTTAATAGTTGTTTACATTTTAAAAATAATAAATAGCCTCAAAGAAATGAGAATACAATTGAATATTATTGTCTGATTTATGATTTTTGTTCAAAAAATCTAAGAAAAAACGTTGAATCCGTGGACTACTGCCTAATAGTCTTATTATTGCCATTTGATGAGAATTGCTCATAAACTGTAAGCCTAAATTAGTGTATCTATTATTTTGAACAAAGGTTAAATGTTATTTTACAAGTTTAAAAAAGTGCCCCGAATTTATTTTGAAATGCCACTTGATTTCGTCAGTGGAGTCAAAAATGGCTCCCTAAAAAATATGTAAATGTCCTACTCTGGTCTATTCCCTAAATCATTTGTCTTCATGTATTTATTTGACTCTGTTAGATAAACAACAATTTGGGCACTCTGGTTTCCTACTGGCCAATCATGTGTCATCTAATTTCTGGATATAGTGTACTTGTGTGATGGTATTTACTCTGTAGAGTGATGCAGGTGTGTCTACACACAGATGTACGTGTGTGTGTAGGTACGCGTGTATGTAGACGTCTGGCTCGGCGAAATGAGGTGACCTCTTTTATCTATTTTTTGCATTTATTTTCCTGTTCCTCTCGGTGGGTTTGTTGTCTGTTTGTATACACTACCGTTCAAAAGTTTGGGGTCACTTAGAAATGTCTTTATTTTTCAAAGAAAAGCACTGTTTTTTTCAATAAAGATAACATTAAATTAATCAAAAATGCACTCTATACATTGTTAATGTGGTAAATTAATATTCACGGTGGAAGTGTCTGGTTTCTAATGAAATATCTCCAGAGGTGTATAGAGGCCCATTTCCATCAACGATCACTCCAGTGTTCTAATGGTACATTTGTTTGCTAATCGCCTTAAAAGACTAATGTCTGATTAGAAAACCCTTGTGCAATTATGTTAGCACAGCTAAAAACAGTTATGCTGGTGATATAAGCGATACAACTGGCCTTCCTTTGAGCTTGAAGTTTGTAGAACAAAATTAATACTTCAAATATTAATCATTATTTCTAACCTTATCAATGTCTTGACTATATGTTCTATGAAATGTTCAATTCATTTGATAAATAAAAGTGTGAGTTTTCATGGAAGACACGAAATTGTCTGGGTGACCCCAAACTTTTGAACGGTAGTGTACAGGACTGTCTCAGAAAATTAGAATATTGTGATGAAGTTCTTTATTTTCTGCAATGCAATTAAAAAAACAAAAATGTCATGCATTCTGGATTCATTACAAATCAACTGAAATATTGCAAGCCTTTTATTCTGATTTATTGCTGATTATGGCTTACAGCTTAAGAAAACTCAAATATCCTATCTCTAAATATTAGAATATCATGAAAAAGTATACTAGTAGGGTATTAAACAAATCACTTGAATTGTCTAATGAACTCGAAACACCTGCAAGGGTTTCCTGAGCCTTGACAAACACTCAGCTGTTATAAATCTTTTTTTACTTGGTCTGAGGAAATATTAAAATTTTATGAGATAGGATTTT
Source organism: Pseudoliparis swirei (assembly GCF_029220125.1). Classification (NCBI taxonomy): domain Eukaryota; kingdom Metazoa; phylum Chordata; class Actinopteri; order Perciformes; family Liparidae; genus Pseudoliparis; species Pseudoliparis swirei. The sequence goes on from NC_079396.1 coordinate 4,478,632, forward strand.
AGAGTTTTCTTAAGCTGTAAGCCATAATCAGCAATATTAAAAGAATAAAAGGCTTGCAATATTTCAGTTGATTTGTAATGAATCCAGAATGCATGACATTTTTGTTTTTTTAATTGCATTACAGAAAATAAAGAACTTCATCACAATATTCTAATTTTCTGAGACAGTCCTGTATATGTTAACAAAAAGATGAAAAAACAATGGAAATATCATTTAAAGTACATGTTTACTGTGTTATGTACATGTAAGAAGCTTCAGAATCAAAACAGAGAAAGCTCATGAAGGTCACTGAAGATGTGTAGAGGTCGTAGTCAGACTCTGTGTTTCCATCTCACTTGACTGTCCACTTTTGTTTTGTACAATTCTTTGAGAATGCAGCAAATATTTTTTTTACAAACTCAAATGTTGAGTGTTTGATGTGCCCTCCCCCCTCAGGTCAGAGAAGGAGAGATTGGACCCTTTGAAAGCGTTAAACTGGAAGTGCTCTTCACTCCGACCATCCCAGGAGACGCCAAACTGGACTTCCACATCAAATTCTCTGACTTAACCTGCAAACCAGTGAGAGACAACATTTTCAAATGGAAGTATATCTATAGAGCCATAGATTCCGTGTTGGCGTGATTTCATGCAAACCTTTTTGGGATTACAAACAAACAGATAGCCATCCAGGTGAGGGGAGTTGCAGTCAGCGTCCCTGTCTACGTGGTTCAGCCCAGCATGGACATGAAGATCTGCATGTTTGACGGACGCTATCAAGACACCATCGTGGTGCAGAGCAGGTGGGTCCCAGGTTGGCTGACAGATGCGTCATATATGTAAACACCCTTCATACGGGAGCATGTTGCACCTGTCCATCTATCTATTTATCCATCTATCTATCTATCCGTCCATCTGTTTATCTATTTATCCATCTATCTATCTATCCGTCCATCTGTCCATCTATCTATTTATCCATCTATCTATCTATCCATCCATCTGTTTATCTATTTATCCATCTATCCATGCATCTATTCATCTATCGATCAATCTATCTGTCTATTTATCCATCTATCTATCTATCCGTCCATCTGTCCATCTATCTATTTATCCATCTATCTATCTATCCGTCCATCTGTTTATCTATTTATCCATCTATCCATGCATCTATTCATCTATCGATCAATCTATCTGTCTATTTATCCATCTATCCATCCATCGATCTATCCATATGTCTATCTATCCATCCATCCATCCATCCATCTATTTGTTGATGAAGTAAAACCTAAATCAGAATGTTATTCACATACAAGGAATTTGTCATGGTGCAACATTAGACAACAACATTAAACAAACAACAACAATCAACACAGTGTGCAAGAATTCAAACATATTACATTTACAGAAGAATATGAAATACAAACCTGGGCTCTGTTCATGAGGGTCAGATAGGGGACCCGGGCTCTGTTAATAAGGGTCAGTTGGGGACCCGGGCTCTGTTCATGAGGGTCAGTTGGGGACCCGGGCTCTGTTCATGAGGGTCAGTTGGGGACCCGGGCTCTGACGGCTTCCGACGGGAAGAAACTGTTCGTGTGGCGTGAGTTCTCGGTCCTGATGTACAGTAATAACACCTTTTGTCAAATAATCCCATTTTTTTAGAAGTAAATTAGAATGCAAAACAACAATGAAGTGTCTACCTTGTTAGATGATTTTCTCGACGCTACGTGTAACTCGATGGAGAAAAGTCACTCTGCCCCTTGAATTGGAACAAAACTAATGTTTTATCCCTTGTCGTTCCAATTGGTTTAGACTGAAACTCTAATGTCTCGTTTAGCGACCTTGTTTGAACATGCAACGCACAACGTCATGTAATACCATATTAGTGTCACTTCATATAACCATCTGTAACTGTTGCAGACATTTTGGATCAAGGACAAACATGCTGTGCCAAGGAACTGAACAAAGTCCATTAGTTCTCAAGGTGATGCACACGTTCCATAATCAGTAATATTAAAGGACTAGTCACACAGATTACGTGACCTGGGGGTACCTCTTTATTTTACACGTCTCTTCTTTCGTAATTTCCTTTTTAAATTAATCAAAATCAATGTTGTTTCATTTTAGGATGTTCCTTGGACAATCGTACTAATGTGGTACTGATTATAATAACATGGGATTGCCTGGCATTCTGCAGTCGTTGCATAATAGAAATGTGCATATCAGTCACTTATGAAGTTACGAGGAAATGTAATTTGTGGCGAGAGCGCTGTCTTAGTGGTCGGTCTCGGGGTTTATGAGCTGTAGTCGTGCTAAAGATGAGTTCATGTTCACCTGCACGAGCACTGACAGCAGGGACACCACAAAAGGAGTCGCTGTCAGTTGCTGCCAGACATGTTTTTTCATGTACAATTTGAGCAGATGGTCCACACACACACACACACACCTACACACACCTACACACACACACACACAATCGTTTCCCAAAATAAGCAGCACAGTATTCACCAATTGTTTTATTTTTCTTCTTCTTTTCTTTTTCAGGACTAGTTTTATTTTCACGAGCAATTTACTTAAATGGGACTAAAATGTTTGCCACCGCAGGTGAACACGCGGTCGACATGCCGGATTTAGACCTCTCTAATGTCACCGTCAGCCTCCGGGTAACATGTGGGGGGGGGGGGGGCACCAACCAGTTAACAGTGTCACTATGACAATCTTCCACCTTCCTCTCTCCTCCTTCTTCCCGCTCCTTCCTCTTCCTCCTCCTCCCTCTTCCTCCCACTCCTCCTCCCTCCTTGCGTTGATTGTTGTTTGTCATGTCCAAATGTTGCACCTTCCACCAAAAAAAATTCCTCGTTTGTTTGTGAAAACATTCATTCTTTGGCAATAAACCTGTTTCTGATTCTGATTCTGATTCTGATGAGGCATTTCAAAGAGACCTAATAGCTGCTGTATTATGTGTGGAAAGCATCATAAAAACAACAACAACAACAACAACTGTAATGTTGCAATGTGTACTGACATGACATGACAGCACATGCCAAACACATATTGGCAAATAGGCCCTATGTGAACTTTTCAAGTTAAAACAGTTTATCAAACAGTTTATTGTGGATATTTGCTCATGCACACACACACACCTGGTAGAAAACAGAAGGGCAGAGTGAACCTCCGACCTTCATCAGGCTATTCCACTCACAATTTTTATTAATATCAACAACACATTGATAGTTTATATTATAATGAACCACATATTGGGATATTCCTATTTTAAGAGGCCGCATTGAACCCCTCGGCCAAACGAGATGATCGCAGAAGTGAGCGGTGCTTGACATTTTGGTCCATTCTATTTGTTGTCATGCTTGGAAACATGCCATTTGTGACAACTGCCATCTGGTGCGCTGGCACCACCGGGTCATGTGACACGATGACGGCGTCAGGGTGAAACGGCAGCTTGTCAAAGAAGGAGAAGAAGAAGAAGAAATGTGGAGGAGGAGGAGGAGGAGAAGAAAGGAGGAGGAGGGGAGGAAGGAGGAGTAGAAGGAAGAAAGAGAAGAAGAAGAACTATAGGAGGGGGAGGAGGAGGAGAAAAAGAAGAAGAAAGGTGGAGGAGGAGGAGAAGGAGGAGAAGAAGAAAGGAGGAGGAGGGGGAGGAAGGAGGAGTAGAAGGAAGAAAGAGAAGAAGAAGTATCGGAGGGGGAGGAGGAGGAGTAGAAGAAAAAGAAGAAGAAGAGGAGGGGGAGGAGGAGGAGTAGAAGAAGAAGAGAGGAGGAGGAGGAGAAGAAGAAGAAAGGTGGAGGAGGATGAGGAGAAGAAGAAAGGAGGGGAGGAAGGAGGAGTAGAAGGAAGAAAGAGAAGAAGAAGAAGTATAGGAGGGGGAGGAGGAAAAGGAGGAGAAGAAAAAGAAGAAGAGAGGAGGAGGAGGGTGGAGGAGGAGAGGGGTGGAGGAGAAGAAGAGGAGGGGGGGGGGAGGAAAAGGAGGCAGTGATTTGAATATTACCGCGACTAATTGAAATTTTTTTTTTTTCCCGGAAGACTTTTTAAATGCGCAGTGTTTGATTTTTGCTCGCGAGTCAAAGATCGGAATATTCCGCTGGCAGTTGGCAGAGATTTATTTCATTTTGGGAGCAGTGGTGATTTTTTATACTTCCTATATTATTTTATTTTTCCTGCTGGGAAGTTTGAGAAATGCAGCAAAGGGTCTTCAGATGTCTGTCCCAGTAAACGTGAATCAAGCGGCGCTCCAGTTCCAGTGATGGTTGTTTCTAACGTGTCATCTATTCTCACAGGGATGTGGTCACAGGAAAATAATGGTTCCTCAACGGTTCTTTAAACCTTTCCCGGCTAACGCCACCACGAGGTAGAATTTCGAAGCCTTCATGTATTTTAAAGTTGAGACGACAAAACCGGTCATGTGACGGCGCTGTAGTTTATCCGTAGCCGAATGTTGGCTCGTAACTCCTCCGGTGACTGTGGCGTTGAATTCTGAGGACTTATCTTGTTGACACCGGGTGAATCGTAAACCTTTGTTAAGAGAGAGTTTAATTACGGGCAATAATTCACATTTCTATGGCCTACAAAGATACGTCATCCCCTGATAATAGAAATGTTTGACTTTGACCTCAACGACGGCACAAAATACTCTCAAAAAGCTCCACGTACTCAAAGAATCAAGTGTAACCGTCATAGTTATGCATATCTAAAGAAATAAGGGAATTTTCCTTTATATAATGCACACAATTAGCATATAAAGTTGTGCTTGAAGGCCTGTATAATGCTAATAATGACATAAAAAGGCTTTGTGGTTCTACGAAGAACCATCACCGACTGAAGAACTTTTGTTTTGTTTTAGACACCTTTATAGGTTCTTTGAAGAACCCTTTAAGGCAAGGCAAGGCAAGTTTATTTATATAGCACATTTCATACATGAATGCAATTCAAAGTGCTTTACAAAAAATAGATCAAGAATAAGAAATAAAAAAAAGAGGAATACAAAGTGCATCAAAGAAACAATTTAAAAAGGCATAAAAGCATAAAAGAAGATTAATAAAAGAAAAAATTAAGATAAAAATCTAAGTGCAAAGAATCATTCCTTCTGTCGTTGTCTTATTATTTCAGGATTAATACAAGATTCAATTTAAGGCAATGGAGAACATAAACGTTTTTAGCCTGTTTTGAAAGTAGTAAGAGTTGGTGCAGATCTAAGCTCTTCCGGAAGTTTGTTCCAACTGTGTGTGGCATAATAACTGAATGCTGCTTCACCATGTTTTGTTTTAACTCTGGGAACAGTTAGCAGACCGGCCCCAGATGACCTAAGAGGCCTAGAGGGTTCATAAGGTGGAAGCAAGTCAGAGATATATTTTGGACCTACACCATTTAGAGATTTATAAACGAGCAGCAGTATTTTGAAGTCGATTCTCTGACGTACTGGTAGCCAATGCAGAGACCTGAGAATGGGTGTAATGTGTTCAACTTTCTTAGTCTTTGTTAGGACTCTGGCAGCGGCATTCTGAATAAGTTGTAGCTGTCGAGTGCTTTTTGGGAGACCTGAAAAAAGACTATTACAATAGTCTAACCTACTGGAGATGAAGGCGTGAATTAGTTTTTCTAAATCTTGTTTGGACATAAATCCTCTAATTCTTGCTATATTTTTAGATGGTAATAGGCTGATTTTGTTATTGATTTGATGTGGGTATTAAAATTCAGATCCGAATCAATAATAACACCTACATTTTGACTTGATTTTTCGACTTTAAAGAAAGGGAGTCCAGATGAGCACAAACTTTCAGCCTTTCTTCTTTAGCACCAAACACAATTATCTCGGTTTTATTTTCATTTAGTTGGAGGAAATTTTGGCACATCCAATCATTGATTTGGTCTGTGCACTGACGCAGTAAGTCTATGGGAGCATAGTCACTTGGTGAGAGAGCTATGTATAGTTGAGTGTCGTCCGCATAATTATGGTAGGCGATTTTGTTATTTTGCATAATTCTGCCTAAGGGGAGCATGTAGAGGTTGAATAGAAGAGGCCCAAGGATTGAACCTTGTGGAACTCCACACGTCATGTTAGTCCGCTCAGATACATAGTTGCCAATGGAGACAAAATAGTCCCTGTCTTGTAGGTAGGACTTGAACCAGTCTAGGACCGTACCAGAGAGTCCAACCCAGTTTTTTAGTCTGTCTAGAAGTATTGAATGGTCGACAGTATCAAATGCAGCGCTAAGATCCAATAACACTAGGATAGAAATTTTGCCAGAATCAGTGTTTATGCGAATATCATTTAGAACCTTAGTGAGAGCAGTTTCAGTGCTGTGATGGGGTCGAAATCCGGATTGGTATTTGTCTAAGATACCATTTGAGGTTAAAAAGTTGCTAAGTTGCTGATAGACGACCTTTTCTATTATTTTACTTATAAAGGGTAGATTTGATATAGGTCTGTAGTTGCTAAGTACAGTAGCGTCTAGGTTACATTTCTTTAAGGACAGGGTTCTTTAAAGAACCCTGGTTTGAAAAGTTCTTTGTGGAACCAGAAACGGTGCGTTAAAGAACCATTTTTAAGGTTCTTTTAGACACCTTTATAGGTTCTTTGAAGAACTCTTTAAGGAAATGGTTCCTTAAGGAACCCTGGTTTGAAAGGTTCTTTGTGGAACCAGAAATGGAGCCTTAAGGATTAGAACCATCACCTGCTGAAGAACCATTTTTTGTTTTAGACACCTATATAGGTTCTTTGAAGAACTATTTAAGGCCATGGTTCTTTAAAGAACCCTGGTTTGAAAGGTTCTTTGTGGAACTAGAAATGGTTCTTCTCTGACGTCACTCTGAAGAATCCTTTTCGGTTCCAGATGGCACCTCCATGGTTCTGTGTGGGATGACAGCCTCTCCTGACGGGTGGAAATATATCTGTGTATTTAAGGAACAGTCGTTGTGCATTGGGGACATTGAAAGAGCACCAAAATGTCCCTGAATTGGAACCATAAAAAAATAAAAATAACATGACACATCTGCGCCCAAATGAAACAGAAATATTCGTATAATGTTTTTGGTTACATCGTCATGATTATGACAGTTTTGTTTTTGTTTTTACCCCGAGGAAGCACATTATGTGGATTGCTGTGAAGTGACCTTTAAATCATTAAACGTTGCTTCAGAAAATAACTTGTCGCAGGCAACCAGTAGAAAAAGAAAAAAAAGGACCATTTAAAATTCCCCTGTTAATTAAAATGCCTAATTGTCCTAAATTATATTATGTAGCTATAAATCCCCCCCCCCCCCTCCTGAGAGGGACTTGAAGGTTATGGTTTGGGCCGGAATAGAGATACCCTGAGTGTCGACGGCCAGGAAACAACCGTCTGCTTGACCTCGCCGCTCAAAGTGGGTCATTCCATTCGAGAGGAAACAACAACGAGGTATCCCCCCCCCCCCCTCAGCTCGCTCATCGCTCACCTTTTTGTGGACAAAAAAACCACGTTATCAACCGTTTGATCACATCCCCTCTGGCGGAACAGAGAGACTTGAGCTGGAGTTGTTTGTAGCGTGGTGGTTTTCGCGGAGGTGTGTGAGTGTGAGTGTGAGTGTGTGAGTGTGAGTGTGTGAGTGTGTGAGTGTGTGCCGCCATCGGGCCGCGTGGGGACAGAAGTCCCCGCGGTGAAGAGCCATTTATATCACACGCTGCAGCTTATGACGGAGGCTTGGAGCCACAGGCACAACCATCTGTTGAAGCTCCCGGAAAAATTAGGTCACCTAATTGATTTGGACTTGGGGGGGGGGGACACCGCTCCATACGTACGACGAGATTTGTAATGTGTCGCTCAAATCCCCAAAAAGTATCGCCCGGGCCGTGTTTACCGCTTAAATTGTTTTCATTTTTTGGGATATGTTCTATTGATTTTCACAGTATAAATATATACATATATATATGTATATATATATATACATATTTATATATATATGTATATATATATACACATACATAGATATGTATACAGTATATATATATATATATATATATATATAATTATATGCCAATTAACCCAGACCAACCACCCCGAGGTGAGACTAGGTCCCACCAAATGTTTATCCTAACTATTTACCTAATTCGACTAAACCCAAAGTATTTCACCCCCACATGTATCCATCCTATTAATACAGTAAATTATAACTCCACATTTATATTCAACTTAAAAGCAGCAACACACATCCTCGCTCCCCCCCTACACGCTTCCTCCAGTTGGTCTCTCCCGTAACTATTACCTGGGTGTTCTGTAGCTATTGAACTATCAGTAAAGCCATTTGGAAATGAAAAATAATAGAGTGAGAAGTGGCATGTAAAGAAAGAGAAGGAGTCATGGCGGCGGCGCGGCTTTTTATACACGCCACCTGATTAGACTCCTCGTCGTCGCCGTCATTTCCTGTGCGTCATCGCCGCCGCTTGTGAACTATCATACAGTGCGTATCGCTGCCGGATTAGGCACGATTTTAAAGGAATGCACGTGTGTGTGTGTGTGTGTGTTAAGCTGATAAAAGCATGTCTTTTTGCATGACAGAGCCGGCGCTGCCCTCAAGCTGACCTTTGAGGTGTGCCCGGAAATGAGGAGACACATGGAGATCCTTCCGAAGACGGGCGTCGTCGAGGCCCGATCCAGCTTCAAGGCCCAACTCAGGTTCCAGCCGAGGTGAGGAAGGACACGCGGAGGAGGCCATGATGATGATGATGATGGAATCGCTGGAGCGGTCGTGATCTTATTTTAGACCCTAAACTTGTTTAGGATTCTGTCGATCTTCTGAGGGAAGGTGGAGAGGAGACGGACCTCTGCTTCTTCAGCGCAGAGGAAACATACAGTCGAGAAATCGTGTGTGTGCGTGTGTGTGTGTGTGTGTGTGTTTTGGGAAAAAATCATTGAAATAACTTCAAAATGGGTTTCTTTGGACGACGAGGGTTCTTAAAGGGACCTGTAGTCTTTAAAAGAACCCTTGAAGGGAAAACAACTTTTTGAAGGGTTCTTCCTGAGCAAACGGTTCCCCTCGGTTCCCTCTTTTGGAACCCCCTTATTTCTAATTGGGTCAGCTGTAAAGGATCCATCTGGTCCAACAAACTATCCAATTTTGACATTAAAAGGCTTTGTGATTCTACGAAGAACCATCACCGACTGAAGAAAATTTTTTTTTGTTTTAGACACCTTTAAAGGTTCTTTAAAGAACTATTTAAGGACATGGTTCCTGAAAGAACCCTGGTTTGAAAGGTTCTTTGTGGGACCAGAAATGGTGCCTTAAGGTTCTTTGAGACAATATTATAGGTTCTTGGAAAACAATCCGCCCGTCAAACAAGCCGTCGGGGTCTCAACGTGTCGGCGTCCACTCTGATCGCCGTGGTAACGGTTCCTAATGACTTTGAAGGACATGGTAATTATTTTCCGCAACAATACCGGCTCTATATTTAGACGGAGAGGGAGAGGCGGGAGTTGAACTGCAGTGTGAAGAATGCGAGGAGAGCGGACTGGGGGGCCCCCCAGGGCAAACATGAGAGGCGTGCGGCGGTATGTAAATAAATCCCAGCGTGGGCGCCAGTATTCTCCGGCTCAGCCTCCTCCTTTTTTTTCCGGTTCTCTCGGATCGATGGCCGAGAGAGAGAGAGAGAGAGAGAGTAAAAAAAAGAAGAAGAATGACAACGGGAGGATAGTTGCTTCACACCTGCCGAAGAAGTTAGGGGCACTCGGTGGTCAGCGTTCGGCGGGGGGTGGGGTCAGTAATCTGCCGTTAGTGAATCAGCAGAGGTTTTAATGCGAGGATTAGAGTGCAGCATTACTCGAGATGCTGCAGCGTTCAGAGGCACTAACGCAGCTACCGCCCCCTCCCTCCTCCCTCACTCTCACTCTTTTCCTCTCCGTCTCTCTCTCTCTCTCTCTCTTGCGCTGCCGCCTCCTCCCACTCCCTCACACATACTTCTCGTCCTTCTTGGCCTCTCACCTCCGTGCTTAACTTATACTTCTCTCTTCGCTTTTCTCTCCAATTCCCCCCCCCCCCCCGATACTCCAGAGCGTCCATTCTGCCTCTCTCTCCTCCGTTACTCTCAAACTCCTCTCATCCCTCCGTGTGCGTCCACCTGCCACACCGACGTGCTCTCATTGTGCTCTTAATTCGTAGATTAGGTCTATAAATTAGTTAAACTCCACTCGTTAAATATTTTAAATGTGTGTTCACATCCTATGAGAAGATATACTCTACATGTGGCGATATCGTCCGTGTGGGGGTGGGGCGACACACACACACATGATAGTTTGAGCCTTTTGAGATTCTGGAAATACCTTCTTTTTTCTTCTTTTTTTAATCCATCGTCTGTGTTATTAAATCATCATCAGGGATTTATCTTTCAGAAAAAGAACCCACGCTTCGCCCAACGCAACAACAATGCCGGAGAGGCTATCGTGACCGATTGAAACAGCGGGCGACAGAAATAAGATCAAATTATCCTCGGACCTCCAACTCCCACTGGGAATGGACGGTGGTCCCTGAACGCCTCGTCTGTGTCGGCTGTTGTTTCGGGGCAGTTGACGGTGTGTGTGTCCTTTAAAAAAGCCACTGCCAAGTCCTCCCAGCCAAAGCCTGTGATTGGATTTCCAAATCCTCATTAGCAGCACTGCCTTCAATCACTGTCTCATCCACACATACACACACACACACACACACACACACCGTTAAATCTGGATTCAAAATGACTCAGAGCGTCGGTTCTTTTTCACAGGCGTTCGCTTCTTGCCTTCCCCTCCTCTGGCTTTTTTGTTGGGAAGAGGGTGAGAGCACATTCCTGATTCTAAAGCTCTGAAGGATGGTGTGGACGCACAACCGGCCCCCATCTTCTTCTTCTCCTCATCTTCCTCCCGCTTGCATTTGTCACCGACGCAGCCCACATGTTTCTCTCTCGCGTTCTGCCGGCTGCATAATCCCCTCTCAGCCGACGGTTCACGTGTTCCTGAGATCCGGTTCGGCCGAGAGGAATCGCTCGAATCCAAACGGACGCCGCCGGGCCCGACGGCCGGTTGGAGTCGCCGTCAGCGACGTTTAACCCGACGCCGTGTTCACCGTGACCCCGTTTGCGTTTCAGTTTTAAACCGGTCCCTTCAACCTGGCTTCGTCTGGCTCGGAGAATGGAGAAAGACGCACTTTGCACACGACAACAAAACAACAACAAATGAATAAAAATGTCAGCTATTACATTCTTATTTTTATTTTTATTTTTTATTTTGTTTATTTGTATGGGTTGCTTTAACTATGTTTTAATCGGTTTCATTTGTTTTCACTATATGTGTGGCACTCTGAGATTCGATAAAAATGAAATGCATTATTATTATTATTATAACAGCGCAGCGACCGGCGAACAATACCAACAATCAGACATGGACAACAACAAAAACACATAAATCATCATCCTTCATATTGAACCTACGATAACAATTATATTTATATCATACTTACCACCATGTTATTTTAAATTCATCCAGGGCTTGTCCATTGACGCCCCCCCCCCCCCCCCCAAGGAGGATGACGCAACACATCCGAGCCATGCACACCGACCACCAACGCTAACAAATAAAAAAGGGTTAAAAAGGATAGAAACAGAATTGCAGAACAGGAAACCCCCGATTATGTCCGTCAAAACCATGAAATCATAATAAGTGAAATAGTGTTTATAATAAACATTTCATACTTTACTTTTTGAAGAACTTTCAACTTTAATTCAGTCGGCGAGGAGAGAATTTCAATCCGACACGTGACCAGAAGAGTCATTTTCAAGCCCGATGACGAGTTCATTTGGACGGGACGTCTGGAGTGACGGGCTGTCGGCGTAATCCCTGAAGGCGGCGTATTATCTCCCCACCCGCCCATGAGGCGTGTGTGTGTCCCCACAGGTCCCCACCCGCCCGCCGGAGGTTTCCTTGCTGATAAAAGGGAGATTGTAATACTACCCACGCCCGCCGGAGAAATTTCCTTGCTGATAAGGGAAGTTACAAGGATGATTTGCTGGTACGGACAGCTCGTAGCGCCGTCCCGTCGAATTACAGTCACGACAATGGCAGGACTTCCAGCGCCGTTGCAAACGAGTCACGACAAACAAAAAATAACCTTTTCACAACAAGCGACAACAAAAAACAATGAATGACTATTTATTGTTTTCTTTGCCAATCCATTTCCCACAACAAAAAATACCTATTTATTGTTTTCTTTGCCAATCCATTTCCCCGCAGTGGAAAATACCTAAACCTCTTAATCTGTTTTGTCATCCTTTTCATCATCACTTGTTTTCTTTTAATGGTGATGAAATCCAAGCAGAAGTCCGAACTGGAGACCGATGTGTTGGATTCGCTCCCATCGAGTAAAAAGGACTAGGTTTCGCGAACCTGAAATCACCAAACAAAGTTTTCCTGAAAAAGTGCCAGTTTTCCTGAGAAACATGTCGGAGTTGTTTTTCATCCTCTCCTTTGCTTCGCAGACAGACAGGCAGACAGACAGATAGACACACAGACAGATAGGCAGGCAGACTGACTGACAGGCAGGCGGACAGACTGATTCATTTTAGTTTGATGGAGTCAAATCTCAAACTCCATCCATCCGCAAACATTCTCCGGCATACCGACAGGCGGCCCGGCTGCGTCCATCTCAAACTGTTCCCATCCAAAGCAAAGCTAAATCAAGAGTGGCTCTCCAGCAGCGATGTTATTTGCAGGCAGAACAGGAACCCCCTACTCAAAGAGAAAAATACGCTCTTCTGTGAGGAGGTTCTCTTTCATCGGCTGATCGGCGTGATTTGCCGCTTTGAGTCGGCACGTTTTTTCGGGCCACTTAGCAGGAAAAGTGTGTATTGTGTGTGTGTGTTGGAGGTCCGCGAACCTGCATTGACAGATTGATTGAGCGAAGGCTTTGTGAGGAAACCCAGAAAAGAACCGGCATCCTAGAAGAACCCTGCGGCATCTCGAAGAGCCCTGAAGAAAAAACGCTGACATTTACACATTTACAGCATTTAGCTCTCGAGCCCTCGACCGGCATTAAGAGCCTAGGGAAGGAAAAGAGAAGAGGAGACAGCTACTGGAGGGGGGGGGGGGCTCTGAGCCATTCGACCCCTTGTTTACATCATAATTAACTCTACACGCTCTATTGAAGGAGACTGGAGCTTTACATAAGCCTGTGCATGACGACCGGGCCTCTTTGAATCATACTGCTCCGTCTCCCATCGCCATGGCTACAACCTACAGTAGTGTGGAGGTGCCCTCTACATCTCTCCCCCCTCCCCCCCTCTTCACCCCGTGCTTTCCCTGGCGAGCCCATCCTACAGCCGTGGGTTAAGGCGAAAAAGCAGAATCTTATGTGAACATGATGCAAACAATACAATGTGTGTGTGTGTGTGTGTGTGTTTATGTTTATGTTTATTCCCGTCCCTGTTTTCTGTGCTCGGCTCTCACAGGAAGTCTTTACCCCGAGACGCCGAGAGGCTTTTCGACAGCGACACGGGAGTCCTGGAGGTTCCGCTGGTGGTTCGAGTAGCGGGCCAGGTTTGTATCGTGGCAACACACACACACACACACACACACACACCATCCCCGTCATCCTCGGGAAAACACTGTTTTTATCGTGCATTACGGGGGGGGGCGTGTGTGTCCTACTTCGTCCCACACGAAGCGGAGGAGCCGCAAATTAGTCAACCCTGTTTTACTGGTAACAAGCTAAATTAGCCCCAGTGAGCCCAGTTACTCCATACAGGCGCCAATAAGCCTGAGCCCGTGAGTTGTCAAATTGTTTCATTATTTTCACATGAGTCTGGTCTCTCGAGAGGGCTTTCGCAGATCTACGCCCTCTCTTCTTACTCCTCCCACCACCGAGGCCACGTGAGTGGCAGACCAGCGCTCATTTAGTGCTATATTTATTTACCGGTGTAATTATCTTCACTATATCCCCGTCCCTTTTGACACGGGGTGACGCTTACAATCTCCTCCTGAATTACTGGATAGACATCCCTGACCTTTGACCTCACATCGGATCAGGAACAACTCCCAAACAACCCTTCAGGGGGAAAAAAGGGAAGAAACCTGCAGGAGAGCAACAGAGAGGAGGATCCTCTCGGATGGACAGAACAAGAGTGTCATGTGACCAGAAGGACAGATTGAGTTAAGAAACACATTCAATAAGAATATGACAGAGTGTATGAATAGTTCGTTAAATGAGCGGTAGCTGTTCCACGATGGAGACCTGGGCATCTCCACCATCCATCAGGCAGATGGCGGTAGAGAGGAGGAGTGGGCGGAGTCTCAACAGTGGGCGGAGTCTCAACAGGGCAGTGGTGTAGTCATTGGCAGAATTCCACGACCCAGACGGATCCATCAGGGCAGATGGGATCTATGTCGTCTCATAGGGTCCGATGACCCCATGTGTTATGAGACGTGAAGTCAAAAGGACTCCGGGGAGAAAGCAGAGTTAGTAACGTGTGATGGAGAGATGAAAATTCATCTCTAAACAAACAAACAAACAGGGGCGCATTGCAGCAGCGCTAGTTGTATTAGCTCCTACGACCGCCCCATCAAGTCAGCCTCCGATGAAAATTCATCTCTAAACAAACAAACAAACAGGGGCGCATTGCAGCAGCGCTTGCTGTATTAGCTCCTACGTTGACTCCGCCCCCATCAAATCCAGCCTCCCACACTTCCTTCTTCAACAACGACGAGTGCCACAAGCGCTCCGGCAATAAAGACGAAAAGACGACAAATTAAGACGAATAATGTATCGATGTGCACCGGCTGCCGTTGCAAAGTGGGAGGAGCTATCATACCCGAGCGCCTCGGGTTCCCGTGCATATAAAGTTTTACAGTTTGAGCCCCTCGAGCATCGAACCCCTCACAAGACGCGTGGCTGCGTTCTCTGACGGTGACGGAAGCCCGTGTGCATAAACATGTCACTATTAACTGCTGCTCTCGCGCTGCATGTTCTCGCCCGGACGCCGAGGATGTAACACTTATCTTTTATTTCCAGAAAACTGATGAAGTTAATTTCAGATTCTGTGTTCATTTTCTTAAATTTTCTGAATCGGTCGATTCTAATTGTTATCACAGGGTTCGTACGGTCACGGAAAACCTGGAAAAGTCACGGAATTTTAAATTGGTTATTTGGTCAATTGGAATTTTAAATTGGTTATTTAAAATTATTTTAAAAGTCCATGAAAAAAAAATTAAATCCTAAAAGTTTTGGAAAAGTCCTGGAAATTTTTTATATTCACATATTCATTTACGCTGAGTTTGACATAATTAATATGTTTTTAAAAGTAAGACGCTCAAAATATAAGCAGGCAGGCATACCATTTAAAAAATAATAATATTATAATATAATTTAATATTCTAAAGTATAATTTTTATTATTATACAATTATAGACATATAATTATTTTTATTTATATAAATGTTTATTCTTTTTATCAAACTTCTGTATCTCATTCATTTGAGTCTTTTAAGGCTATATACTCTATGCTTTAGAATTCTCATTGTTAGTTTAAATACGACATTTTCTCACTTTTTCACAAAATGTTTGGTCATGGAAATGTGGTTTAAAGTCCTGGAAAAGTCCTGGAACCCCATTGGTCAACACGCGTATGACCCCTGTCTCACTATCTTCATGTTCCCTCGGTTCTCTGTGATACCGTTTCTTTTATTGTGGCATCGAAACCCCGACACAGAGACTATTTACTATTCACTGTCAAACATAATAAATCATTTCCCCTCAAGAGGCACACACGTCTTCAACAGAAGACTTCAGAAATATGAAAAACAGCCCCTTGAAGTGGAAAATAAATAAACAGCTCACAGCCACTGAACACTGCGTCAGCTTGTCAGCGGCCGCCTTTATTAAAGAAAACACAGAGCAGCTGCGAAGACGTCCTCTTTCTAAATAAATCTAAATCTGGTCCGTCTTCTTGCCAAATCGTCAATCGAAGTGTGTGTGTGTGTGTGTGTGTGTGTGTGTGTGTGTGTGTGTGTGTTTTAGGCCAACTGGGCCAGGATGTTCCTGTGGTGCACCAAAGCTGTTGCCCCCAGCCACAGACCCTGAGCTCCTGGCATGTGCACACTGCGCACACACACACACACACACACACACACACCCACCCACGCACAAACACATACACACACACATACCCACACACACACCCACGCACACACACACTGTGGTATGGCCGCCAGACGTCACAGCAGCCAGGAAGGCAATGGTGCAGAGACCAATAAACAAGGTCATCTGCTGAGCACTGACATGATGAGGGGGGGATAAACTTCTTATCTGGTGCACATGGAGCGTTCAGGCTGATGATCATGATGCTCTGGTGTTGCAACGATCCATAAAAAGGAACCGAAATCAACAGAACGAAGTCTTCCCACCGGCGAGTGTTCTCCGCTCCTCCGATGTATCGATTCGACCCGTCCCACCGAGGCGTGTCGTCCAGAAGCGATTACAAACACGGCGGTGAGGCGGCGCCAATAAGCTTCGGCCTCACAGTCCACCTCCCCTCCATCACGCTGCAGTCGATACTCACCAGCACGATATAATACAGTCGTTAACTTGTAGGAATGCCCACCGGTGTGAGTAATGTTTGCTCAAAAGTACCCTGGCTGTGTTTTACGGACTTATTAATAAGCCTCTCCTCGAATGAAAAGGATATTTGTGACGGTTGTTTAACGATTTACTTCCTGGATGAGGGAAGAACATTTCATGGGACATTGAACCTATATGGACACACACACACACACACACACACACACGTGATGACTGATGGCGTTATGCACTAAAAGCGTTGCCCGATTACAGGACCCGCCTTCGAGCATGAATCTGAGTCATTGTTTTTTTCTCCTTCAATCTGCTCTACAAATGTTGGATGAAACCCAACCTGATCATTATTGTTATGACAAAATATTTCTCTCTCTCTCTTTCTCCGCTTCCTGCCGTTGCGTTCAGGTGAAGCCGGTGCATTTCACGGTCCACGCCGTCGTGACCACCTCAGACCTGCGGTTCGACCGGGCCGAGGTGGACTTTGGCTTCTGCTCCGTCGACCAATCGGTGAGGAGCAGCGTCCGGCTCACCAACCTATCCCTGCAGCTGCAGGAGTTTGGCTTCACGGGCCTCCCCGAGGTGAACGCCGCCGCGTCTCGTGTCATCCTGTCCGTGTGTCGTGAAGTACGGAAACTAGCCCAGATACCGTTAGTCACTGGCAACAATGACTTGATCACGACTGTCAAACCCGATGGCGTCACACGCGGAGGAGACTCACATCCATCCTTCCAGAGAAATAAGACTTTCACTCTTTTCAGCTTCACCCCTTTTTTCATTTCGCAGGTTTATTTTTTTCCGTTTCCGCTCCGAATGTTCCGTAATCCATAAAGATTTGAGAGCCGCTGTCGATTTTGGCATCCCCCCCCCCCTGCAGTTACCAGGGGCAACAAGCAAACGCAGTCGAGCGCCACGGCAAACGCTCGTTGAGTTGCTACTTTGGGCGCACACACACAAAAAATACAGTGAAAACAAAACAAGTTGGGCTGTTTTTTTAATGTGAAGCAGCAGCAGCTCTCATACGAGTCACGGAAGTGAATCCCCCCCCCCCTCATTAAGGAAAGCAGCATCAGCCCCACGTACTCCGCCGCTAATAATAAAACAACTATCCTTCCTAGCGCTGCTAATAGCTCCGATCTAATTATGAATGAGGGCCCTTTGTGTGTCAGGCTGCTGCTGCAGGAGAAGGTTTCTGAGTTTACTCGCTTGACTCTTCATTCTCTCCTTAGAGGGGGCGGGGCTTATCTCCGTGGCTTATCTCCGTGGCTTATCTCCGTGGAAACAGTTATCATTTCCTTCATCCACCACGGAAGAACTCACCACTAGTTCTGCTTTATACTTGTTGAGGACATCCCACAAACGTCTGAACATCTAACGCCCTCGTGTTCGGGTTCATAACATTAATATCATATATATATTTATACATAACATCACCCGTAGACTCACACAGCTCGGTGACTTTCCCCGACTACGTCTGAATGACTGTCTCTTCCAGCTCCACTAGAGCAGCAGCAGTTAGATTCACCAACGGCGGAGCAGCTCAACGCTGATTGGCTTTCGCAAACACTCGCGTCTGTACGTTGACTTTGCTTCTGGGACCTACTCGCGCGAAAGAGGTGCTTTAGGTGAGAGCGCAGCTTTTAAAGTCGTACGTTCAGGCCTCCCAAGTAAAAAACTGTTCAGGTATTTGCAGAAGCATACACAACACATGCTCACGAAACAGGAAGTTAAAAAGAAAATCAAGTTAGAGCACTTCCTTGTTGCTGAAATGCATTCGGTAAATTGAGAGATGGTTACTGAAAGAAAATGTCCAAATAATATCAAGGTCATGTCATGAAAAACTTTATATAATCGCAAATTGGGCATTCCTGTTGTTGTTGTTGTTGTTCTCTCGCACGGCAGTTTATTGACGTCCAGCCTAATGATGGCTTTGGCACGCTGCTCCCACAAGAGACCCTGGAGATGTATCTGATCTTCAGCGCCGACAAGGCCAAAGAGTACAGCTTCCAGATCAACTGCAAAACATTCATGAACAGGTACAGGGTCCGTACGCTCATGGAAAACCTGGAAAAGTCATGGAATTATATAATGGGTTTTTTCCAGGGCCTGGAAAAGTCGCTGAAAAAAATGTAATTTCCAAAAAGTTTTGGAAAAGTCATGGAAATGTTTTATATTAATATGTTCATCTACACAAGTTTGATTAAAATAATAAAGAGTTATATATGTATTTAGTCTTTTAATCCAACTATTGTCTCATGAGGTCTCTTTACGGTATTCTCATGTATACAAAATGTTCGGTCATTTAAATTTGGTTTAAATCTATTTGTCAACATGTGTATGAATCCTGCAGGTTATAATATTGCACTGTGTAAATTCAGTGGATTTTATTGATTTAAAAAAATAAATAATAAACAATACATCCCTGATAGTTCTCATGGTATTTGTGTTCAATTGATTGGTTTCTGTCCACAGAGATTTCCCCCTGTCGTGCCGAGCGGTGGGCGTCCGCCCTCCGCTGCAGCTCTCCCACTCGCTGGTTCACTTCGGGGCCACGGCGCTGGGCGACGGCTCCACCGCCGTGCTCTACGTGCTCGGCCCGCCGACCGCCCAGAACCGGTCCAAGCGGCCGCCACTCCTCCCTCCGGCGGCGGCGCCCAGGCTGTTCTCCTTCGTCCCACCCCCGGATTCAGACGTCAGCATCAGTCCTTCAGCGGGCGGCGTGCTGCCCGGAGAGGTGGAGTACAGCGCGCCGCGTTTTACCCGTGCACAGATTTGAAAAGATCCCTAGTCGGGGGGGGGGGTGCTTCAGTCCAGGTAGTTACAGCACGTTGTTAACGAGTGTTACCTGCTTACATTTACCTTAACTTGAGGCCAACGAAAGGGAAGAGTTAGAAACTGTCGAAATAACTATCGACATCTCTCTATTCTTAGCATTAATATACATTATTATTATATATTTTTCCCATTGAATGGTATATTTGACACTGAACTAGTTCATCTTTATCTCTGATAGTCTTCAAATGAGCATAAAATATCACTATGACCCTGAAATTCTGTCTCTAACATCAGATATCCGGGACCCCAAAAGAGAATTGCGCCACTCGCCAACATAACCTGTCATATAACTCCCCCTTGGGGCGTAGCCCTCCCTTTCTTTGAATCCTACCAGCGCCCCTGGCCCGAGTCCTAGTCCTTTTCATGTGTTTCTTGTGAATACGAAATTGCTTGATGCCCCTTTTTTTAATATGGACCTGTTCAAACCGAGCATGTTTTTCCAGCACTACTGGGGCGACTGAAGAATAGTTCAGCCGGAATAATAATAATAATAATAATAATAACAATAATAATAATAATAATAATAATAATATTAACAATAATAATAATAAAAATAGTAGTCGTAATAATAATAATAATAATAAAAGTAATAATAATAACAATAACAATGATAATCAAAATTATAATAACAATAATAATAATAATAATTCAATGCTGCACCTCACCGCCGCTCTGTTTTAGTATGCCGGCTCTCCTGAAGTTGTGTTTCTCATAAATCTAAATTTAACATGGTCGCAAAAGTTTTCTGGTCTAAACTCTGAAACAATCAGAAGTAGTTTAAGTTGAGTTTGTGAACATAACTTTTAATTTTTACTTTAAAGAGAAACCAAACCAAAAAAAGTTGCAACAAATACATGGAGAGAGGACCATCTTCCACACACTCATGGCAACAGATCCCTTTACAGTGTAACGCTGCCCTCTACTGGACATCTGAAGGATGTGAACAAGTTACTTTTTTTTGTCGATGCTGCAATATAAAAAACAATCAATCTTTATGTATCATTTTGTATTCGCTGGATGTATCATCGTCTCAAAGCGCAGGTGTTTTTAATAACTATTGGAGTTTATTGTTGTGACAGTTGAATTAGAAATCCTGTTGACTTAAGTACAGTCGTGGAAAACCTGGAGAAGTCATGGAATTTTAAAAATGGTTATTTCCGGGCCTGAAAAAGTCATTAAAAAAATATATACATTGATATGTTTATCGCACAGAGGTGTCTGGTGCAAGTGTCGTTCAGACCCAGGCTGTCGGACCAGCACATCAGAGAGGAGGCGCTGCGTCTCCTCCAGCGAGCCCGGTCGGCCCGTGTGGAGGAGCTGGAGAGGAACGGAGGGGCTGAACAGAAGGTACGACCAAACACACACACACACACACACACAGGCAAAGACACACACACACACACTCCGATCACAACCTTCTGCAGTGAGGGGTCAGCTTAATGTTTTTTTTTCTTGAACATGCCGGTGTTTACATAGAAAGTAGACGCAACATTTGTCTAACTTTCGAAACCCATCAATCAACTTCCTGTATGTGTGTGTGTGTGTGTGTGTGTGTGTGTGTGTCTGTGTGTGTGTGTGTGTGTGTGTCGTGACACTAAAACCAAGGTCCCAGTGGAAGACGGTCCGAGCAGCACTGAATCTCCAGACCCTGCCCACGTGCAGCCGGGGTAGGAGCCTTTTCTTTCTTTTATGTCATCAAAGTCGTTGCTTTGGAAAACATCAACGAAGCAAATATTCATTTATAAATATTCTATCACCAAATATCAAAGATTTGTCCTGCAAAAAAAATATATATATATGTTCTTTAGGGAAAACATCTTTCACATTATGCCTGAAAGTCTCTTTATATATCTATATATATATAAAAATTAGACGCACCCCAATTCATAACTTGGTAGTTATTATCTGAGATGCAACCTCGCTGAAATAAGACAAAGACAAAGCTTCCCTCGTCTTTTTTTATTTCTTATCTCAGCAGAGGGAAAAGTTTGAAGGGGGGGGGGGGGGATGCTGGTGATGTTTTTTTTCTTTGTCTTCATTTTTCCGAGTGTCTTTCTCTTCCAAGGTCGGAGCCGTACGAGGAGGCCAGGAGCTCCCTGCTGCGCTCCTTCGCTCCACGCTACAGGGAGTGCACCGTGCCCTGCTTCGTGGCGGAAGCCCCCCCCCGTCCGGAGGACGACCCGCAGGCCCAGCCGACATGGAGGTAGAAGCACAATCTGGAAGTAAACCTGTACGTCCCTCAAGCGACGCCATTCTCCATCTCAAATCGAGAATTCAGGGCGCCACGTTGCATCGAGAGAGCGTCCTTCTTCTAGGGAGTGAGATGTGTGGGATGATCTTGGTGTGTTTTGCTAAATTATTATTATGTCCTTCCCCCCTTTTTTTTTAACGAATAGGCAAGACATCTGCTTATAGTGGAAACATCCGGGCTGGAAGAAGAAGATGAATAAATATCATCACATATTTCAGTACCGATTACCCAGTAAATACAGGAAGGACTGGCCCTTCAGCATGAGCCGTGTTGCCCCCCCCCCCCCCCCCCCAGATTAAAGGGAACTCGAGGATCACAGATTGAAACGGGTCTCACATCATCAGGAGCGATCTGTGTGACGTTTATGCTCAAGCCAATATTTCATGTGTGCACAGATGATGTCACAGCACGTCTGTGCTCTCCACTCCACTTCAGTTGATGATGCATTCAGAGATCTCGCTCAAGCTCCCGAGAAAGGGACCAGTGGGTGTCACGTGTTTGGGCCCCCGTAATGTTTCCACCCGTTGAGTCCTTTTGATGGACACATTGAAACGTTGACAACCACATAAGAAAGGCTTAAAGTGAGCGGGCACAGGGTGTTCCTCTCCATGTCTTTCAATGCTGCATTGATGATACCTCTGTGTTGGTGTCCTCGTATTGTAGTTATTTATAAAAATAAAATGTATATCCTGACCCATGTGTCTTGGTTGAATTGAATATTCTAGCGCACAGGTGTCAAACACAAGGCCCGCGGGCCGAATCCGGCCCGCCACGTCATTTTATGTGGCCCCCAGACGGCTTGAAGGAGATATGATCACTTTTCTTCAAAATAGTTCCCGTGCTTCTATTTTGAAGGTTTCAAATGAAATGGATGTAGGTTATAATATTAGTGAAATTTTTCTTATGGACAATATTTCTACGCTCAAATAAACAATAATTAAATGCAAAGAGTATGTTTGTAGAGTGGTTTATACATTTATATGTTACAGTTACAACCCTTAAGAGCAGCCATGATGATGATGTGGCCTACGATGAAGATGAGTTTGACACCCCTGTATCTAGCGGGTAAAAAAAACAAAAGAAATGGTATCCTGTGATCTCTCTCTTGCAGTTTTGGTGCGGCCGCCTTTCAACTGTTGAAACGAATGTATCAGAGAGAAAAAAGAGTGAGACAAAAAAAAGAGAGAGACTATATCCAAACTGGTTGTTGGCCCCTCCTGTCTCTTTCTTCCGTCTACGACGTCTGGTTTCATCCAGTGAGTCTAGATGTTGAAGAAAATGCCCCCTGGCGGGAAGAAAGAAACACCTTTTGGTTTAAATCCGAGCGGCTCAAAAGAAGTACATATCCGGAGGCTATTCCACTTGTGACGGGTAAACATCCTTGTGAAAATAGCGAAGCCACGGACCAGAGTCGTGTGCCTCCCGGGGGCCAGAGCGGGCGACGTGGAGTCTTGTTTGAAGCTGCTGGCTAAGGATAAGCGGAGATACAGTCAGATTGTAATACACGCCGGTGGTAATGACGCCCGAGCCCGCCGCTCGGAACTCACTAAAATTAATGTGGAATCGGTGTGTGCTTATGCCAAGACGTTGTCGGACACCGTAATTTTCTCTGGCCCTCTCCCAAATTTGCAGACAGACGAATTGTATAGCCGAATGTCGTCTTTCAACCGCTGGCTGTCGAGGTGGTGCCCAGCGAATAATGTGGGCTACGTAGACAACTGGAAGACTTTCTGGGGAAAACCTGATCTGATGAGGAGAGACGGCATCCATCCCACGCTGGACGGAGCTGGGCTCATTTCTGCGAATATGACCAAGTTGATCACCGGACTTAATCTATGACAACCCAGGGTTCAGATCAGGAACCGGGAGCAGAGTTGTAGTTTAACACCCTTCTCTGCTCTTCCATTCGAGCAGTTACCCACCCTTGACTTTAGAGTAGAGACTGTGTCTGTCCCACGGCCACTTCAATTAAATAAATCAAAAGTAAGCAGAAGAGGAGTCGTACACAATAACCTTATACAAGTTAACACAATTATTTCAGCAGTGCAACAAAATAGGTCTATTAAATGTGGTCTCCTAAATATTCGATCTCTGTCATCTAAAGCTGTGTTACTGAATGATTTAATATCAGATAATCACATTGATTTATGTTGCCTAACTGAAACCTGGCTGAGCCATGAAGAATATGTCTGCCTGAATGAATCGACTCCTCCAAGTCATATTAATACTCACATTCCTCGAGGCACCGGTCGAGGAGGTGGAGTAGCAGCCATCTTTGAATCGAGCCTATTAATTAATCCTCAACCAAAATTACACTACACCTCATTTGAAAGCCTTGTTCTTAGTCTTTCACATCCAACCTGGAAAACACTACAGCCAATTCGATTTGTGATTCTGTACCGCCACCAGGTCCATATTCAGAGTTTATATCTGAATTCTCAGAATTTATATCAAGTTTGGTTCTTAAAACCGATAAAGTTATTATTGTTGGAGATTTTAATATCCATGTGGATGTTGATAATGATTGCCTTAGTGCTGCATTCATCTCCTTGTTGGACTCGATTGGCTTCTGTCAGAGAGTACAGAAACCCACTCACAGCTTTGGCCACACGCTTGATCTTGTTCTTACTTATGGCGTTGACATTGAGCATTTGAACGTCTTCCCACAGAATCCTCTTCTGTCAGACCACAACCTCATAACTTTTGAATTTATACTACGAGTGTACTCCGTTAGTCAAAAGTTTTTACACTAGATGTCTAACTGATAGTGCTGTAGCTAAATTTAAAGAAGCGATTCCTTCTGTATTTGATTCGATACCACGTCTCAATATAACAGAGGACTCCTGGTCTAACTTTAGTCCGTCCCAGATTGATCATCTTGTTGACAGTGCCATAGGCTCTCTGAGAATGACACTGGACTCGATAGCCCCTCTGAAGAAGAAGACAGTGAGGAAGAGGAGGTTTGCTCCATGGTATAACCCTCAGACCCGTAAACTGAAGCAAACGTCACGAAGCTTGAGCATATGGCTCAACTAATCTCGAAGAATCCCGCTTAGTTTGGCGAGATAGTCTTAAAACATATAAGAAGGCCCTCCGTAATGCCAGAGCAGCCTATTACTCATCAATAATAGAAAAAAATAAAAACAACCCCAGGTTTCTCTTCAGCACTGTAGCCAGGCTGACAGAGAGTCACAGCTCTGTGGAGCCGAGCATTCCTATAAACCTTAGTGGTAATGACTTTATGAACTTTTTTAATGAAAAGATTTTAACTATTAGGGACAAGATTAATAATCTCTTGCCCATAACCAGTGCCAATCTGTCCTCAAGTGGAATGGCCTTGGAAACCGCTGTATGCCCTGGTGTATATTTGGAGTGATTTTCTCCTATCAACCGTGACCAATTATTTTCAACGGTTTCTACTTCAACACGCCTACCTGTCTCTTGGACCCCATCCCGACGAGGCTGCTTAAAGACGTTTTGCCTTTAATTGGCGGCTCTCTATTAGATATTATCAATGTGTCTCTGCTAACAGGCCACGCACCACACTCCTTCAAGGTGGCTGTTATTAAACCTCTCCTGAAGAAGCCCACTCTGGATCCAGAGGTGTTGGCTAACTACAGACCGATCTCTAACCTCCCTTCCTCTCCAAGATCCTTGAGAAAGTGGTCGCAAATCAGTTGTGCGACTTTCTACATCATAATAGTTTATTTGAGAAATTTCAATCAGGATTTAGAAAACACCACAGCACCGAGACGGCACTGGTGAAAATTACAAATGACCTCTTAATGGCAGCAGATAAAGGACTCCTCTCTGTCCTGGTCTTGTTAGACCTTAGTGCTGCATTCGACACCATTGACCATGACATCCTGTTACAGAGACTGGAGCAGTCGATTGGCATTTCAGGCACGGCACTAATTTGGTTTAAATCCTATTTATCAGATCGATCTCAGTTTGTATTTGTAAACGATGACGCCTCGATAACCACCAACGTTAATCACGGAGTTCCACAAGGTTCTGTGCTTGGACCAATTTTATTTACCTTATACATGCTTCCTTTGGGCAATATTATCAGGAAACACTCCATAAACTTTCATTGTTATGCAGATGACACTCAACTATATTTATCGATAAAACCAGAGGAGAGCAACCAACTCTGTAAAATTCAAGCATGTCTTAAAGACATAAAAACATGGATGACCTGCAACTTCTTGATGTTAAACTCAGACAAAACCGAAGTAATTTTAATCGGCCCTGAGCACCTCAGAGATCAATTATCTGGTGATGTGGATTCTGTAGACGGCATTGCCCTGGCATCCAACACCACTGTAAAGAATCTTGGCGTTATCTTTGATCGACTTGTCCTTTAACTCCCACGTAAAGCAAATCTCAAGGACTGCATTCTTTCATCTACGTAATATTTCAAAATCAGGCACATCTTGTCTCAAAAAGATGCAGAAAATTGGTTCACGCTTCGTTGCTTGAGACTGGATTACTGCAACCCTTATTAGCAGGCTGCTCTAATAAATCTCTTAGGTCCCTCCAGTTGATCCAGAATGCTGCAGCTCGTGTTCTCACTAAAACTAAGAAAAGAGATCACATCACTCCTGCACTAGCTGCTCTGCACTGGCTCCCAGTAAAATCAAGAATCACTTTTAAAATTCTTCTCTTAACCTACAAAGCCTTGATTGGTGATGCTCCATCATATCTTAAGGAGCTTGTCGCACCATATTGCCCCACTAGAGCTCGCCACTAAATGCGGGACTACTTGTAGTTCCTAGAGTCTTAAAAAGTAGAATGGGAGCCAGAGCCTTTGGTCAATCAACTTCCTGTATGTGTGTGTGTGTGTGTGTGTGTGTGTGCGTGTCTCTGTGTGTGTGTGTGTGTGTGTGTCGTGACACTAAAACCAAGGTCCCAGTGGAAGCACTGAATCTCCAGACCCTGCCCACGTGCAGCCGGGGTAGGAGCCTTTTCTTTCTTTTATGTCATCAAAGTCGTTGCTTTGGAAAACATCAACGAAGCAAATATTCATTTATAAATATTCTATCACCAAATATCAAAGATTTGTCCTGCAAAAAAAAAAATATATATATTCTTTAGGGAAAACATCTTTCACATTATGCCTGAAAGTCTCTTTATATATCTATATATATATAAAAAGTAATTCATAACTTGGTAGTTATTATCTGAGATGCAACCTCGCTGAAATAAGACAAAGACAAAGCTTCCCTCGTCTTTTTTTATTTCTTATCTCAGCAGAGGGAAAAGTTTGAAGGGGGGGGGGGGGGGATGCTGGTGATGTTTTTTTTCTTTGTCTTCATTTTTCCGAGTGTCTTTCTCTTCCAAGGTCGGAGCCGTACGAGGAGGCCAGGAGCTCCCTGCTGCGCTCCTTCGCTCCACGCTACAGGGAGTGCACCGTGCCCTGCTTCGTGGCGGACCCCCCCCTCCATCCGGAGGACGACCCGCAGGCCCAGCCGACATGGAGGTAGAAGCACAATCTGGAAGTAAACCTGTACGTCCCTCAAGCGACGCCATTCTCCATCTCAAATCGAGAATTCAGGGCGCCACGTTGCATCGAGAGAGCGTCCTTCTTCTTGTTGTGTTTTGCTAAATTATTATTATGTCCTTCCCCCCTTTTTTTTTTACGAATAGCCAAGACATCTGCTTATAGTGGAAACATCCGGGCTGGAAGAAGAAGATGAATAAATATCATCACATATTTCAGTACCGATTACCCAGTAAATACAGGAAGGACTGGCCCTTCAGCATGAGCCGTGTTGCCCCCCCCCCCCCCCCCAGATTAAAGGGAACTCGAGGATCACAGATTGAAACGGGTCTCACATCATCAGGAGCGATCTGTGTGACGTTTATGCTCAAGCCAATATTTCATGTGTGCACAGATGATGTCACAGCACGTCTGTGCTCTCCACTCCACTTCAGTTGATGATGCATTCAGAGATCTCGCTCAAGCTCCCGAGAAGGGGACCAGTGGGTGTCACGTGTTTGGGCCCCCGTAATGTTTCCACCCGTTGAGTCCTTTTGATGGACACATTGAAACGTTGACAACCACATAAGAAAGGCTTAAAGTGAGCGGGCACAGGGTGTTCCTCTCCATGTCTTTCAATGCTGCATTGATGATACCTCTGTGTTGGTGTCCTCGTATTGTAGTTATTTATAAAAATAAAATGTATATCCTGACCCATGTGTCTTGGTTGAATTGAATATTCTAGCGCACAGGTGTCAAACACAAGGCCCGCGGGCCGAATCCGGCCCGCCACGTCATTTTATGTGGCCCCCAGACGGCTTGAAGGAGATATGATCACTTTTCTTCAAAATAGTTCCCGTGCTTCTATTTTGAAGGTTTCAAATGAAATGGATGTAGGTTATAATATTAGTGAAATTTTTCTTATGGACAATATTTCTACGCTCAAATAAACAATAATTAAATGCAAAGAGTATGTTTGTAGAGTGGTTTATACATTTATATGTTACAGTTACAACCCTTAAGGGCAGCCATGATGATGATGTGGCCTACGATGAAGATGAGTTTGACACCCCTGTATCTAGCGGGTAAAAAAAACAAAAGAAATGGTATCCTGTGATCTCTCTCTTGCAGTTTTGGTGCGGCCGCCTTTCAACTGTTGAAACGAATGTATCAGAGAGAAAAAAGAGTGAGACAAAAAAAAGAGAGAGACTATATCCAAACTGGTTGTTGGCCCCTCCTGTCTCTTTCTTCCGTCTACGACGTCTGGTTTCATCCAGTGAGTCTAGATGTTGAAGAAAATGCCCCCTGGCGGGAAGAAAGAAACACCTTTTGGTTTAAATCCGAGCGGCTCAAAAGAAGTACATATCCGGAGGCTATTCCACTTGTGACGGGTAAACATCCTTGTTTGAAGTGCGGCGTTTATCCTCCAGGATATATATATATATATATATATATACGGATCTATGTGATGGGAAAAGGAAACACAGAATGGGAGTGGTGGTGCGTTCTCTTCATTTCATGCGTTATCTCCCCAGGCCTTACAATACGCTGTTCCTGAAGCTGCAGTGTCCGGCGGTCCAGCCCCCTCTAGTGGTCGTATCCAGCGGTGGAAAGAATCGAGTGGACTTCCATCAGGTGGCACTGGGTGAGTGGGTTTAGATGAGGTGTGTCTCGCTTGATTGATCCTCCCGTCCTCTTAATGTTCGGTTGGTCATCCGGCATACGTTTGGTGCTTATTAATTGCATTTCATTTTTGTCTTCCGTCATCAGGTGTGAAAGTGATCAACAGGTTGACGATTCAGAACATTTCGAGGGAAACTTTGGATGTATCCTGATAAAAAAGGTCTTTGACGAAGGTCGACACTTAGTCGTCCCCAGAAATGTTCAACATACTTTATGAGAGAACTGATGTGCATGTTCTATGTCTTAAAGGGATAGTTCACCTTCAAAATCTGAAGTACATATTATTATTATTACCTCACATTTAGCTGTTTTTGATACATCTGTACAGCCAATACCTGTTGAACTCAGCACCTCACACCAAAACAATCTAGATTGTTAAATAGCACAAAAATATGTTAACTTGATTTAAAAAAAACATTTTAAGAACAAATTATGTGTAGGTATTTTTGTACCTTTTTGAGAAGAGACAGTAGAGGGAGAAAAAACTAAATACACGAGGAGAAAGCGGAATGCAACAAGTGTCTCTGGTAAACGTTTTGGTTCATGGCCAAAGCTTTTAACCACTCAAAAGAAAAAAGATTTATATATATATAAATATATATATTTATATATATAAATATATATATTTATATTTATATATATAAAGCAGCAATAAGGAAATGTGGTACTCTCTCATTATACTGAGGCAGAAATATCAGGAATGAAATAATAGAATATAGAATAATAAAATCATCCTTTCATGATGTCATATATATATAAATATTTATGTATATATATTTATATATTTATGACACTTTCACATTTATATATTTATAAATATTTATTTATTTATATATATTTATGACATATTTCACATTTATATATAGATATCTAAATATTTATATATCTATATATAAATATGTATATTAATGACACATTTCATATTTATATATAGATTTATATATACAGGACTGTCTCAGAAAATTAGAATATTGTGATGAAGTTCTTTATTTTCTGTAATGCAATTAAAAAAACAAAAATGTCATGCATTCTGGATTCATTACAAATCAACTGAAATATTGCAAGCCTTTTATTCTTTTAATATTGCTGATTATGGCTTACAGCTTAAGAAAACTCTAAAATCCTATCTCATAAAATTTTAATATTTCCTCAGACCAAGTAAAAAAAAAGATTTATAACAGCTGAGTGTTTGTCAAGGCTCAGGAAACCCTTGCAGGTGTTTCGAGTTAATTAGACAATTCAAGTGATTTGTTTAATACCCTACTAGTATACTTTTTCATGATATTCTAATATTTAGAGATAGGATATTTGAGTTTTCTTAAGCTGTAAGCCATAATCAGCAATATTAAAAGAATAAAAGGCTTGCAATATTTCAGTTGATTTGTAATGAATCCAGAATGCATGACATTTTTGTTTTTTTAATTGCATTGCAGAAAATAAAGAACTTCATCACAATATTCTAATTTTCTGAGACAGTCCTGTATATATATATCGAGAGAGTTTTATGTACATGGCACTCTTTGTACTAGAAGTCTAAATTAATAGAATAAAGAATAATACAATCATCCTTTTGTGATGGGAGGTTCTGTTAAATGTGTCATAATTAAATATAAATATGTATATATATATATATAATTATTATATGATTAAATATATCTATAAACATGTATATATTTAGGTATAAATATATATTATTTTATTATTATATTTATTTATATATAAATATTTATAGATAAATATTTTTTTAAATATATTTCCAGTTTTATATACATGGCACTCTTTGCACTAGTTTTTTTCATGTCCATATTTTAAGTATTTTAATTATGTGTAGTATGTCTTAATGCTAAATTGTTACTACTATGACGATATTATCAACTTTTCTTTGACCGTTTCCAAGCTGAGCTCGTCGCTGCTTTGTCCGTTTGGTCCTTTTTGCCTTCTGAATGCTCTCAGGAGCGTGAGACCCGGAGGGGAACACACACTGGTTCTGGCCTTCACTCCGTCTCTGGAGAAAAAGGTTGGTGCCATTTTTACATAACAAATCCACAGATGTTTGTCCTCGCCAGATTTAGTAATTGTGCCTCTCCAATTTTCAAAGATAATTCAGTAAACACTACAAATAGTGAGCGATACGTTACTGTTCTCTAGTACTGTGAGACTCTGGAGGTGCGTAGCCAGACGATGACCCTGGAGATCGCTCTCCGTGGGGAGGGCGTGGTCCTTGCTGTCACCTCCTCCCACCCGGGAGGTCTCCTTGACTTTGGCTATGTGATGGAGAAGGAGGGCGCCTCGCACGTCCTGAAGGTCACAGATTACCGACTGGAAGTTTTTATTGTCGGAAACTGACATCAAGTCCTGTTTTCAGGGTTCGTACGCTCATGGAAAAACCTGGAAAAGTCATGGAATTAAAAAAGAGCTTTAAAAAAACATTGAATCTAAAATGTTTTGAAAAAGTCATGGAAATATTTATTATATTCACATCTTCATTTACACAGTTTGATGAAAAGAATAAACATTTATATACATATTTATTCTTTTAATCAAACTATTGTCTCATTCATTTACTCATGTATACACCGAGATTTCACAAAATTTAGTTTAAAGTCATGGAAAAGTTATTAATAAGTCATGGAATTAAAAATTAGTTATTTCCATGCCTGGAAATTTGATATTTTTATGTTCATTTACACGGTTTGATTAAAAGAATAAACATTTATATCAATATTTATTATTTTAATCAAACTAGTGTCCTGTTGACTGTGCTCATATGTTCGTACAGTCATGGAAAACCTGGAAAAGTCCTGGAATTTTTCTAAAATTGTTGTTTCCAGGCCTGGAAAAGTCATTTTTACAAAGTATGCCCTAATGTTTTGAGACATGTTCTCACTTTCTCATGTATACACCGAGATTTCACGAAATATTTGGTTTAAAGTCCTGGAAAAGTCCTGGAACCCCGTTGGTCCACATGTGTATGAACCCTGTGTTTTGCCTGCAGCTGCAGAACAGCTCAGCGGTGTCGGTGGGTTTTCGGGCGCTGCTGGCCAGCCTCGACCCCTCGAGGCCTCAAGGTAACGCTGACCACGTGCCCTTCCTGCTGAGGCGGTGCGACCCTCAGGCCCAGCCCACTGTGGGTAAGACCAAGCTAACACTTCAGGGATCCAGCAAGGGGAACCTGAAACAAATAAAATCCCCAAAGTTTTGGAAAAGTCATGAAAACGTGTTATATTCACACGTTCATTTACGCTGAGTTTGAATTAATTAATATGTTTTCAACAAAAAATACGCTCTAAATATAAGTCGGCATCGCTCTCATACTGTATTCTCAAATTGTATTCTTTTAATCAAACTTCTGTATCTCATTAATTTGTGTCATTTAAGGTTATATACTGTATGCTTTGGAATTCTCATTGTTAGTATATATACTACATTGTCTCACTTTTTCATGTCTACACCGAGATTTCACAAAATGTTTTGTCATGGAAATTTGGTTTAAAATCCTCTAAAAATCCTGGAAGCCCATTGGTCAACACGCGTATGAACCCTGATCATCAGATGTATTTAACTCCTAAACATTGATATCCACCACTTGGTTGGACTAATAGTACTTTTATTATTATTCTAATCAATGTGGAAGTCTTAATGCTGTTCTACCAGAGCATCACAGACGAGTATTTTGCATCCCACCCCTCCACACACACACACACACACAGGAACCCAGAACTACAGCGGGCTGTGTGTGTTCAGTGCGGCGCCAGTCGAGGGCAGCATTGCTCCGGGCCAGAGCCGAGACATCGCCCTCACCTTCCAGCCCGACCACCCGTCCGTCTACTATTCTGACCGACTGACCGTGGAGCTCATGGATAAGGTCAGAGCGGCGCCGCCACACACACACACACAACAGAACCCTCCTCACAGCCTGTGCCACTTCCTGTCTCTCAGAGCGAAGTGTGCGCGGTGGATCTGAGGGGCGCCGCTTCGTCACACAACATGTATCTGACTGGGGGAGACCGGCTGACGGTGCCCATTGAATCCCCCCTCCCTCCACTGATACACGGTATGTGTTGTCGTGATTTACGCTATCCAATCGCAGGACGCCGCCGACAGCCCAAAGTGCAATGTGATCCCCAAACAGGCACATCGCTCCTGGACACGGTCGCTGTAGATGTCACTCCCATCATTTTGCATTAAAATATAACATCAGGAGTATTTTTCCATCCTTCGAAGCAGCCGTTGGTTTTCATTCATTCCTACGACGTGCGAGAATCCATCAGTGGACTTCTGTCCTAATAAAGCAGTTTACGCCTCCTGTTACCTTCAAATGTACGAACATCTTTTACCCCTGGGGTCAATTTGACCCCAGCGATTAAAACCCAGAGAAAATTATAAGAATTAATATTGTTTCCCACGTTTAAGTGTGAGGTACTTTATGTTTGTTTGTTGACGACCTAAATAGCCCTTTAAATAAATAAAAAAGTTGATATTTCTTATATGTTTTACACAGTGAAAAACAGCCTGGGGTCAAATTGTACAGGACATTGAAAACATATCATCATGTGAATTTTATGTTTGCCCAGTTGTCCCCAATAAATTAGGAAAAGTCATGAAATATGAATTCAAAAAAATGATGTCAATCATTTTTTTAGAGACGTTAAACATTGAATGGGGTCAAATTGACTCTAAAGTTAACAGGAGGGTTAAAAAACAAGTGTTGACCAGCTCTACACACGATGTGTGGTTGGATGTGTCGTCACACGTCCATGAGACGTTGACCTCGTGATGGTGTTACGTGGATTAAGGGCTCTATGAATGTCTGTAACTTCTTACCATTTCCATCCAATAGTTTCTAGCATTGTTTTTTTATTATTATTATTTTTGTAAAATGAGCTGGGGTTGAAAAAAGAGCCACACTAGCGAGTTCCATCGCCTCCGCTCTGGTGGAGCAGAAGCAGGGGCGTCGCTAGGCCTATTGTAGGGGGGCTTCTGCCCCTCTAAAATGTTCTTCAGCCCCCCCCAAATAATTTTGCATTCATTCTTTTAATTGTAAATGTTTTTATGATATCATTAAATTAAACTATTGTTTAACGTTATGTATAACTCCAATAGACCATCATGAAGCTAGCCAGCTATTTTGTCAGAAACTGACTCCAGTGAGCGAGCGTGTGAAAGAGTGAATTTGAAATACAAGAAATAACTTTTGTCATCTCTCTATTCTTGGCATTAATATACATTCTTAGGATTTATCTCAGTGATTGAGTCCAAATGAGCAATTTCTTATAAACTGTCGGAAAAGAGGGATATCCGGGGCCCCAAAAGAAATTGGGCGTGCAAACGTACCCTAACTTTTCCACTCCCCATGGGGCTTAGCCCCCCCCCCCCTTTCGTTAATTCCTACAAACGCCCCTGAGCAGAAATATGTTGTCGATGAGCTGAACCTCGCAAAAACTGCTACGACATGGTCCTCTCTCTCTCTCTCTCTCTCTCTCTCTCAGGGCGGGTGGAGGAGAAGCAGCCCCCCACCCCCGTGCTGGTGACCCTGCGGGCCAGCTGCGGCGCGGGGGGGGGCGTCTCGCCCGCAGTGAGGGAGCTGCAGGTGGGCTGCATCCGCTCCACGCAGCCCATTGATAAGGTACCGCGTGATGATGTCATCGCACGTGGACACTGCCAAATGTTTTCATCATAAGACGTATGTTTAATAAACAGTCCGAGGCAGGGGACTTTAACTTTGCAATCATCGTATACCAGTGTGGAATTATATCTAATTATGATACTGTATGTTAATATCTCCATGTTACAGCAATCCCTTGTCAAGGATTGAATTTAGAAAAAAAATTATCGATTTAGTCTTCTTTTTTAAATCTTTTTGTTCTCTGTGTTCCAGAAAGGAGACTTCCACTGGGATAACGTGGCGTCTCTGCAGCAGCTCGGCTTCAGCCTGGAGCCCAGCAAAGGCACCGTGAAGTCGGGCCACAAACGCACCATCACCGTCACGTGGACGCCCCAGAGTGGATACAAGGTGAGGGAGATTCTATTTGTTACCTTCGCATTGAAAATGCCGGAAGGTTATGTTTTGATCGCCGTGTATTTATTTATTTATTTATTTATTTGTATGCGTGTTATTCGCAAAACTCAAAAAGTATTGAACCGAATCGCATGAAATTTGGTGGGATGATTGTTTATTATCCGGGGACCAGTTGATTAGATTTTGGGATCGATCGGGTCAAAGGTCAAGGTCAAAGGTCATGAACAGGTCAAAATGTTCTTGAATCGCATGAAATTTGGTGGGATGATTGGTTATTATCCGGGGACCATTTGATTAGATTTTGGGATCAATCGGGTCAAAGGTCAAGGTCATGGAAAGGTCAAATTCTTTTTTTACCATAGCACGATACATTTTTGTCCAATTGGCATGCAACTAATGCCAAAATGTTCATAATTCAATGCCCAATCTTGTGATATGCGAAGGTATGCGCTCTACTGAGTGCCCATTCTAGTTGTTGTTGTTGTTGTTGTTGTTGTTGAACAGCTAATTTACTTCGTTGCCATTTTCCACCAACAAAAAAAAGAACTACACTCAAAGAAAAGCTGCTGATTGACAGTGAAAAACAATAACAGAGGCACAGGCGTTAGGATTCTGATGCTTACGAATCTTCTCTCAGCCTTTTTGCACCCTGCACATATTGAAATGAATGGACATTTTAATAAAACAATATTGCATTTTCAAAATCATAAATATTGGATTATATCAGAAAATGTTTTACAGCGGTGCCACCAGCTAACCTCTGTGTGTGTGTGTGTGTGTGTGTGTGTGTGTTTCAGCCCTATGAGGTAGTGCAGACATGTTTACCTCTTACCTTGAAGGGGGATGAGACGAACGTGTACAGCGTCAACCTGATGGCGTTGCTCTCCAACCCCGCTCACTGACCCCTCCACGGTGTCTGGATGCTGGACAGTGGGAAATCTGCTCACACACACACACACACACAAAACACGAAGTACGCTGTACATGTATGTTCAAGTTCAAGGTTTTTAGTTGCCATTTGTGCAGGGCCAACATTTCCTAACACGTTGTTTATTTAAGAATGTTATCTTATTAATAAAGGTGGAATTGATGTCAGAACTGATCTCAAATCTGATTTGAACCATTTCATTCTCAGGACTGTATAGTTCGAGTTGTCGAACCTAACTCCACCACCAGGGGGCGCATATACTGGCTTCTCAGCAGCTGTGTTATATCATGGTTCAGGGTGTGCCAGCTGATGTATACAGTAAGCTACATACTGTAGCTCTGCTGGCACTGTGTCCATAAAGCGGGAGGAGGCCGGGGTCACACGGCCTGAAATATGACACGGAATTTGCAAAGATCGATACAGATGAATGACGGATAACATGCGTTCGGAATAAAGGCCACATGTAAATAATCATATAGCCTATTGATCAGGCACAGGCTGATGTATTGGTTTCGCATGTCGGTGTTATAATAGAAATCGGTGCTGTTAGTATGTAAGTATCAGTAACAATAGAGGTGTTACTCTTGGTCGTAGCCTGGTGATTGTTGTTGTTGTTGTTGTTCTTATTCTTGTGTTATTTACTGTTGGCTATAGCAGCTTCCACCAAAAATATATGAGGGCCAGTGTTAAAACCTCAAAGGGGATTGATTTAACAACGGGGCTCCGGATATGCACCAAATATGTGTAAG
The DNA here is from genome assembly GCF_029220125.1 of Pseudoliparis swirei. Classification (NCBI taxonomy): domain Eukaryota; kingdom Metazoa; phylum Chordata; class Actinopteri; order Perciformes; family Liparidae; genus Pseudoliparis; species Pseudoliparis swirei. The sequence goes on from NC_079396.1 coordinate 4,515,123, forward strand.
TACTACAATTTTACATTTAGTCGACAGATTACCAGCTTATTCAAAGTTCATGTCAAAGTCAAAATCATCTTTATTGTGAATTTTCCATTCGTGGAACATACAGAAGATCGAAAGTGTGTTTGTCTCTTGTCCGACATAAAGTGAGTAATAATAATAGTGATAAAGTGATAAAGCAAACAGTCAACAATAACAACAACAAAGAACATTTAGACAACATATAATTTATAAATTAAGAACTAAAAATGACAGGGTTTTACAACTCGGAGACCAACCGTAGGCTATTGGCTGATAACTGACTGCCAATGAAGAGAAGATCTTCTATTTTATCGATTTCAACATGAGGGGAATCACTTCCGGGTCCTCGGGTTGCGACCAATCCAGAAGAGCCGTGGGCCCGGGGCCAGTACTGAACTGGATGGTTGCACTTACAGGTACCTGCCACTAGGAGGCCCCCTGGTGTCCCCACTGGTCTTCCAAGTGGTTATGGAATTCCTGGAATGTCATGGAATTTAAAAACGCTGTATAGTGTATTATAGAAATAGTGAAAGTTATGGAAGTTGGCGGGAAACGGTCGCTTTAAAAACTAGTTTATGAACAACAATCTGGAAACATCCGTTCACGCTGCGTTCTCGTTCCCACTTCTTTTATTTCTTTCAAAAAATGTTCCGTCTGCACAGCTCAATGGATGAAATGTGTTCTAAAAGTAACAGGAATTGAGTCAACATTAGTCAAAAAGTGTTTGTTTTGAAAATTGGAAACTAGCAACTGAAATGTAGTGATTCTAGATGTTGTTTTATATATATATATATATTTATTTATGTTAACATTATTTGAGGAAAACATCTCATTCCCCTGGGTTGTTTGCTATGCACTGTGTAATATATATATATATATATGTTTTTTGTTTTAAAAAAATCAAATTTAACTTTTTGGAGCCCTGACAAAATGTGTGAAAAGGTCAAAAATCAATATTTTGTCAACGGTTATGACACCAATTTCCAATTTATTGGTATTTATTTATTTAACATCATGGATGATCCAGTACAACAACAACAACAGTACCAACAAACAATCTCTCTCATCTAGAGGTTGTTCTTCTTCTTTTTTTAACCTCTGTCGCATTTTATTTGCTTATTCCAAAAGAAAGTGATGCGCCCACTCGTGTGCGGCCGTGTGTGAAGTGCACGTGAGCGGCAGCTGTCGGTAAAGCTCCCTCACAACGGACCAATGGGATCTGACCTCAGAGATGCACGCTGGAAGCATTTATCAGATTGGAGGAGATTATGATAAATCAGATTACTGTACCCCCAACCTGCCTATAAAAAGCAAGGTCGTTATGAGCTTAGCCTCGTGTAAAGTCGCTCGTTTTATGAAACCTATGAGATCATATTAGGTCATATTTGTGTTGCCATTTTGCTTCTTTTTTTTTTCCTAATCTGATTCCTCCTCTGATCTCTCGCTAATGCTGTGAGATAGTGCTACTTACGGGGGCCTCTGCATGTGTGTGTGTGTGTGTGTGTCAGCGTGTGAATACGACCCACGGAGTTAGGGGACGTGCACATTACAAAATAATGCAGGATATTGGAAGCGCTCATTAAAAAAGTCAACAAAAAGCCTTCAATGATACACAATGACGATATTAAAACATGAAAAGACTGGTATATTCATTATCAGCATCATTGAGTTATATTTCTTATCGAATCCAATGCCCCCAAATGCTGTGTTTTTAATGCTATTTCACATATATTTGACATTACTTATTATTTAGTACAACCGAATCTTTGTTGACGCCAAAAAGCCCATCGAGGCGCGTGGATTGTTGTCGTTCCAGCAACAGTAAACCTTCTCCCTCCGGGTGGAATCCAGGGGCAACTAACTCTCACCAGGATTAACCTGAGCAGATGAGTCCTGGTGGAAAGCCACACCCATAAACACACACACACGCACACACACATCTTCTCTTTTCCTGTGTGTATGTGTGTGTGTGTTTAAGTAACAGGCAATGATGCAGTGATTTATCTGTATTTTCTGAAAGAAAGCCAATTTCTTCTTTCTAATCCACCACTTTTCATAAACTCATCCTCCACCAACCTCAACTACGTCCTTAATGCGTGCAGAAATGTGAGTGAACAATAATAATAACGATAACTTTATTTATATAGCACCTTTAAAAACAGAGTTTCCAAGGTGCTCTCCGGAGAATCAAGGCAAAACAAATGGAATGGTGAAAAAACAAAATAAAGAACAGCAGCCAAACTAAAGTAGGGGAACCAAAGAACTGCATAAAAGGACGACATCACTTGTGAATGAGTGAGTGTTGGTGGGTTTTCACTCTCTGTCTCCTCCACAGTACCCCTCCATACCGCACAGTTACGACAGGGAGCTGACCGTCCCACAGCAGAGGAGCAGGCCAGTTATCCTCCTACGGGTTTGAGATTCAGAGAACTGGCAAGGGCAGAATATATTCATATGTATATATATATATATATTGATGAATAATAGATACGTGCTTATTCTTTTCCATTTCCACTGCAACACGAGACAGAAGAAACAGATCCGGCACAAAACACTGCGTCCCCAAATGCTGGGCCGTGCACAGCAGAGAGGTCTCTCTCTCTCAGGAGCGTTCTCCATGCAAACCGGAGCTAATGATGCTTTTGTCTTACCCCCCCCCCCCCCCCCCCACACACACACACACACACACACACACACTTTGCTGGTCCCGGCGGACGCCAAAGTGTTCCACGTCTCCAAGTAACGACTTATCCCGCCGAGCATTATCCCCTCCTCGGAGCACTCTACCAGGAGTGCCGGTGATAATGATCAAGTCATATCTGTGCTGCGGAGTGAGGCCTTGGCCTTGAGGCCCTCGGGCGCAGGAGGCCAATCCCCACTGACTTCTCGTCTCGAACTAGAGGGCACATCGGTTCATAGAAAATAAAGCACGGCAAAGTTATTATCACTTGTCAACAAAAACAGCCAAATTGCAAGCCAACGTCAGCCCCACGTCTGGGGACAGTGGGAGAGCGACTAATGACGGTGTTACTAATGGATCAGCGTGAATGATGTGGCGTTAGATGGGCAAACTATCGCTGTATATTATATTTATGTTATATATTATATTTACTGTACATGTAGTGAAGAGTGTTTTTGGAGTCGTGCCTGCTGGCAGGAAAGAGCCCGCTGTAGGTAAATGTGTGGCACACTGTCTGTTTTGGTTTGCAAATGAGACCGTGTTATTGGCCTGAGGTAGCGGTTATTCTACGGACATGAAAAGTCAGAGGTTGTGGTTGTTATACACACAGAGAAAAAGAAAATCACCTTTCTTTTAAAATTCTCAAACTTGTTCATATGGAAGGTTTACAGACAGAGACAAAGGCCTCACGTGTGACATGGATTTGGGATGTATGCTGAGAGATTGGTAGAATACACTAGTAAACAAAAGCAATTTGTTCCTACATATAAACTATATTCTTCTTCTTGGTAAATCGTGAAAGTACACTGAACCTAAACAGTGGTGCAGGCCACATATCAGAACCACTGGGCAGTGTAGAAAAGCTGTTGTTCTAAACCTACTTTGGCGTGAGAGGCCTGCAGTCCTGATTTTAACTCATTAAATAAGCACAGTTCGTCGAATTAAAAACATCGCGTCCGCAGGTAAATGTTATTTAGGTGTGTTGGTGTTACCAAAAATGGCAGTATTTCCTGATCTGTTGAGTCGCCGACCCCTTCGCCGTGCGTTGTGACGCTGCGTAACGTGGGGTTTCCCAGACCTGAGTGCAGGGTTACCGCGCCCATCTCTGCTGTTTGATGGCCGGAGGAAGAAGCGACTGAGATCCTGGCGTGAAGGAAGAAAGAAAAAAAAAGAGGGACGACGACGGTGGGAAAGACGAGAAGGGGATTTTTTTTTCTTTGAGTTGGAATTTGCGTCGAAACTGAAGAAACGCTCCAACGGGACCGTGACACGTCTTTCTGGGTGAACACCGACTGATCTCTGCGCCTCTGTGCCGGTGTGTCTCCCCCCTCGGCGGGTTCAAAAACTGGGTTCGGGGAGTGCCGCTCCTCGGTAGCTGAACCAACGTTAGCTCGATCTTTAGCGCCTGGGCGGAGAGAGGAGCGACGAGACTTTTTTGCCGTTTCCAGTCAATGTGATTTAAACGACGGATACCCTCGACTGAAAGCGGGTGAGTTTAATATGTAATTATGTTTTACAGGAAAAACATTAAATGTGTGTGCGCGGCTAGCCTGTCGAGCAGAAAGGGGTTAAACCCGAGAGACGTTAGCGGAATGCTAAGCTAACCGTCGCTGCCAAGAGAGTGGGTGGGGGTCGCTGGTAAAGAAACTCAACGCAGTGCGTTAACCCGGGTGTCTTTTCAACAGGGCGATGTTTAGCTGGTTTTATTTCTTACGGTTCTCCCCGGTACGATGGTGGCGTTACATAATGCCCTGTGCCCATGTTCATTAGGGGAACATTAGTTGGCGAAAGCTCGGGCAGTTTAGCCAGCACCCCTCTCCAATGTCCGGGTATCTTCTTCCCCTCTTATCGTTCACAGCTAAATTAGCTTTAAAATGGTATTATCGTTGCTTCAGTATCACATGTAAACGAGCATTTCATTATTCTTCAATTCGTGCGTTCACTTTATTTAATCTTAATATTGAGCCAAGTCACCCCCCCTCCTCCTCCTCCGCCCCACAACATGATCCATGTATGTCGGCACACATTTCGCATCTTTAACGCTCCTCCGTGATTTCACGCGAACCGGCCGCACATTTGCTCCCCGGGTTCTTGTTGACTAACCCCGGGATGAGCTGCGGTCGGTTCGTAGTTGTGCGACTTCTTGTACTTGCGTGACTCAAACGAACAAGAGTTTCGGATATACTTCCTCTCGTGTTGCAAACTGCGAGGCATATGTATCGTGCAAATAACGAGCGGAATGGGTCTAAATGTGGCCACCTCGCCAACAGAACCCCCCCACACACACACACACACACACGGTTGCATAGCCAGTCGGCCAGCGGCGGGGGCCACAGCCTACGTTTGCAGCCTGGTATGGCCGATATGTGTGTGTGTGTGTGTGCACACTCCGAACATGGCAGCCAGAACATTCTGGCTTCGTAGCGTTATCCTCCTCCTCCGCGAACGGTGTTGTCAAAGATTTTTATTGGTGCTTTTTTTAAATACTAAACTCGTGCATTACTTCACTGATATTTTGGCCCTCCAGAATTTGTTTAGGTGCCTGCCGAATTTTTTAAGTTGCAAACTCTTATTTGACAAATTGTGTGTTTTTTAAACGGGCTCGTTGACCTCGCAGCGGTTTTTTATTTTTTATTCGGTGAATCGAAACCAACCAATAATGCGTTACGGCCCCAGTGAGCCACAGCTAGCCTGATGTATGTTCACATTCACACGTTTGGCTGCACGCGAAGTCCAAAGTACTGGAAATTAAATGAAGGGATGGAGGGATTCGTTCACACTATTATTCCTTCTAATGCACAATGTATAAAACTGACGTTTGCTCTACTACCAAGCCGGGGACACGAGATTTTAAGCGTCGCGGTGGAGCTGCTGTGGGCAATAGCCATTTTAGTTTCACGAGTGTCAAAAAAAACACACACACCGCCGTCAGTCTGCGAACAACACGCTCGACGTGCAGTCGAACTTCTCCTCTTAACGACGTGAACGCGAGATGTGTCGCCTGATGATTGGATTTCGGACAATCTGTTTATCTCGATCGCGGGTGTGTTGCGGGCCAAGTTGTTAGCCGCTACGCGACATGCACGCGCCGCTCCAGAGTGTCTCGAGCTCTCCGCTCCGGGGAAAAACGGGCACGCTTTCTTTTCTTTTTTTAACCCTACGGAGAAACCTCCGACGGGAGTTCAAACAGGTGTACTTAGTGGTAACATAAAAAAAATCTGAGAAAGATGCTTTCGCAAACGAGTCCGACGTGCTGTCGCAGGAAGTCTCGCGCGGCGCCGAGAGCGAGACGTGCGACGTTAGCCGAAGTTATTGACCGGCGCGGTGGCGTCTAAAGAACCCGAGAAAAGTCCGATTTATAATCCGGTACATGACATGTTCGGTGTTTCTTAAACGGAGCTATTTTGTATTTACTGGTTCACAAATTTGAATTCATTTTGCTCGGTGCCCCCCCCCCCCCCCCCCCGCCCGCTCGAATGAATGGGTTCCTGTATTCAGGGCCCAAGCAGCTGCAATGAACAAGATGGCGTTCAAAGCCCTTTTCATCACCGCTTTTCCTCAGACTGAGAGAGACAGATGCCGAGCATCGGATGAGTTCAGGCTTGGCAGACTAGATTTATTTGATTTCCCCATCGTGAAAAATGTACAGAATGTATTTGTATTAAAACGGGGTTAAAAAAAAAAGAAGCTGATGGAGAATCCAGCTCGGATGAATCCAGTATGTGCACCTCAGATTCAGGACAACATGGTTGGGAACGGAGTGTTGTACAGCTTGACATGGTATTATTATTGTTTTAATAATGAATGATTTATAAGAAATAAACGTTGCTTTTGCATATTGTTGTATTGAACTTAATGGCATATTTCAAGCATGTGTAGCTACAGTAGTGATTATGATTTTTTTCCCCTCAGCTTTAAATGCTGTGATTTTTGTTGTCGCCAATATATTTTATTTTGTCTAAACACTTTCAACTTTATTTGAGATTTTTTTTTCATTCTAAGCCATAATTCTTCAGTTGATAATATTTTCATCAGGATGTATTTTTTAAGTTGGTTATGTAACTATCAGTTTTTAAGGAATGACATCTTACACTTGTGCAATGCTGCTGATCGGCCCAATTACATTTATTTTTTAATTGTAATCTTAAAGCATTGATCCCAAACTTCAAATTCGGATCTATTTTTTTGGGTAATTATTATTTTTTCTGTCCTGGTAATTAATTACACAGGATGGTACCACACTACCTGAGACGGCTCAGCAACTGCTGCCTCAGTGATGTCTCTCAGCGTCACTGGAATTTAAGACTTTTAGTCTAATGGCTCTCCCTTCACCTATGAATCCACTGTAAATACAATATGAAATAAATACATGGCACTGGACACATCATGTTCTTTCATCAACAATGGGTTTAATTAGATGGCCAAACCTGAATGGACACGCCAGAGCATCCAGTTATCTAACTAGTAATATTACAATGATACTTTCACCCAGAATGTATTTGACATTCTGTCCAGTGGTGGACAATGAGGGCATAATCTGGAGGCATTTCTGAAAATATGTATATGTGTGTATGTATGCAATGATACAAGTGGTATATGGCAAGCTTATCTGAAAGCCTTAATGGCAGTAATGTGTCTGAAAGACATTTGTCGTGGCGCTTGTCGGGAGGATGAGTGTCATCACAAGATAATGACCATGTGTTAAAAGCCAGTCATTGGCCCTTTGCGCTTGGAGGAGGGTCTTTGTTTTTATCCCGCTGATGTGTATTTTTTCTCTTTTTAATCTGCGAGTGCAGGATATGAATTTGATTAAAATCTCTGGGGATTGCATTCTTTGGGATTATGTGGATTTGGTCAGTGATAGTGCTGATTTTTCTTCACTTCTGATATGATCCTGCTTCTGTCTACACGGCCTCTTTAAAAAGTGACTGTACCAAATAGTAGCTTGTCCAACGATGGGCACTAAACCTAAAACCTTTTACAGACGGGATGGGTGCTCAGATCTTTGGTTATTCCCGTTAATTAGTGAAAATCTCATATTTTATTCTGCGTATCGGCATCATGTCATGACTTTTTAAAAGAATTTGTCTATTGACATTGGAAAAAACAGATTATGTCGTAATATTTTTTTCCCATCAGATCAGGTTTCATTTGTAATTAAGACTTAATCTTTAGTTAGTGCTCTGTAAGGTTGCAACAAATAACACATTTTTTATCAATTTGAATCTCTACTATTTCAATGATTCGTCAATTTATCAAAACAATGAATCCCTGAAAGGAGGACCCATTTAAATCAGCAGTTCAACAAAAGAAATAATTAGGTTTTTCTATTAAAGCCCAAAATATCATGTTTAGCGTGTAAGATCACGTCCAGCGCCGCCCAACTCAAATGTCTGTTAGATGTCCGATGCGTGTCGTAATGTAAGAATTTCAACATGTTCGGTACGTAGCCCGGCTCTCTTCCCCTGGAACTATTTCCAGCTGGAGAGAAGAGATGCTCAGGAGGTGTTGATGTAGCAGGTACACACAAACGAGACCTTGCCAGAGAGGCAAACCGTCCCCCTCTTGCTTTCCACCGCTGCAAAGGATCTGTGTATTATTAGGCAGCTGTTGCTCCCAAAACTATTTGAGAATCTAGGTTCTCGCTGAATGACTGACGGTGATTCTGGCTGGATGTTTATTCTAAGTCCGACCCAAGCAGGGAGTCCAGCATCGACACGGACCTCTCTTGCGTCTAGTGGAAAGAGGCTGCACGTTCAACGGCTTCCTTACGGGGCCAGGGATGTCAGTCTGTTTAAATACAGCGTCAATTACACTGATGTTTGGTGAAGCATCTTTGTAGGCCATCTCCCCCCCCACCCCCCCTTGTTGAGATGTCCTACTCGCGGTGTTGTCACCGGTTGCACCCTTTGCCTTTGTGGCCTTCCTCAGTCCTGTAATGAGTGCAGGTGGAGGAGAGGGTCTCTTATGACTCCCGGCTGAGATAAATTGGCGCACACTCGAATGGCTCGAGAGCCGGCTCCAGCTCCTCCAGCAGGCTTCACAGTTCAGCTTTGAGGTCAAGGAAAGGCTTTGCTCTCCGTGCAACTTCTGGGCCCGACAGAGTCGCTTTAACGCGCCACCTCGGCTCTAGCGGGCGGCCGATCATGTGGTAAGCGCTATTCCATCTTAAATCTTGAATTGGCTTGTGTTCATGGATGCCTATTTTTGTTTTTCGTCTGGATGGGTGGAATCGGAAACCTTTGAAAAATGGTTTTCTTCTGGATTGGGTAATATCGGCCACAACGTGTCCTTCCCTCATCAACTACCGATGATTGATGGTGGGAATACAGAATTACAAGCATTAAGGATCTTGTTGTCAATGCATGCAGCTGTTGTAGATTTAGATTTAGCATTTTGTAATGCTACTACTGTAGTCCAGGAGGCAAGCTGTTATTTTAACGCTTTGCAACTACTACCGTTTCCAGCAGCACTACCGGCCCTAGACCGCCAAACGCATGCCCAGTGTACCTGAATGGTCATGTGATATGCGTATATGCTACGATTATTTCTGAGAAGACTCTTCAATTCTCGTCTGGGCGGAGATTTGTGAAAGTGGATGTAGCCTTCGTTTATATTGGCCGTTGCTGGTGGCCTCTGCAATGTGGCCCTCACGACTTCACCCGTAGGTCTGGTGTATTGTAGTTGAGCAATCGAAATCCTTTTCCTCTTCACTCGCGAAGCTTTTCTCCGAACACAACTGAAACGGTTTCATCAGGGACGTTGCACATCCATAGTCAAATGTGGTGCTAGAGGTTGTGTTATTGCAGCTTTCTGTTGCTGTGAAAGTTGTTTGTTTAAGAATCCGCTGGTTGGCTGAGATTGACCTGTACATACTTGAGCTGATTATTAGTCTCGCCGTATAACTTAGTCACTCAACGTGACATCTGTTTGGAACAGACGTTATCACCCGTTGCGGGTCTTCGGGATGATGTCAAATCTGATGATACAGGTGGAAGGAGACTCTGGCTCTTTCCCATCACAGTAACTTGGCCAGGAACCAGGAAGCCTTTTTTGAAACGTGGTGTACTTTACCTGCATCGCAACAAGAGGTCAAACATGTAGAGATTTCATTAAAAACCTGTCACTCGAAGAAAAAAATCCAGTAAAAAAAAGCGTAATTCTGCACTCGTCAGCGCAACTTGGAAGTCCTGGTTTTTCCAGCTGAGACCGAAGTCACATGACAAAAAATCCTCTCTTTTAACTGAACTGAGCTGCTGAACGCGGTGCGTGGAGAAGAGGACGGTAGAGGCTGAAAGTAGAGATTGGAAAAATGTGAACGGCTTCATACATGGCATGTGGAGCCTCCATTCTTTTCATGCATTGGTAATGCTCGTTGCAACTTGAAACATCGTTGGATGAATGGATTCCATTGTTGGCCATTTACTGTCAAAATTAATCATCAAAGAAATGCATTGATTTATCGCATTGTCAGTGATGTACTGCAAAAGTACATTTGAGTTCTCTTTACTTGTAGCCTTGAGGTGCAGGACTTGTATGGCAGTGAAATTCAAGGCTTCAGAGAGAACAATGTGACTGGAGCAGAAAGAAACGCCCAGGAACTGCTCGGGGTTCATGGGGTTGAAGTAAAAAAACGAGGTTGCGGATCCACTTTGTGACTCATCTACAATGACATGACATGTGAACCAATTGCAATTGCACATTGGGCCAATAAATGACTGAACGTTCTCTATATTAGCCTCGAGCAATTCAATATTCTTTGGGATCACAGACCTCTAAATACAGGGCATTTATAATCTGGTATACTTCAATTCAATTCAGTTTATTTGTATAGCCCAATTTCACAAATTACTAATTTGTCTCTGAGTGCTTTACAATCTGTACATAGACATCCCTGCCCCAAACCCTCACATGGGACCAGAAAAAACCCCAAACCAACCAGGGGGGGAAAAAAAAAGAAAAACTTTGAGAGAGAGACAGAGGAGGATCCTCCTGACAGATGGAGATAGATGCAATAGATAATGTGTACACAGAAGAGAGTTAAAATACATTCAATGAAATATGACAGTGTAAGGAATAGTTAGTCATAGGTAGGTATTCCCACGATGAGACCCACACGATCCATCAGGCAGATGGCGGTGGAGAGGAGGGAGGAGTCAGGAGCAGGCAGCAGTGCTGAAAGTCAAATGGACCACCAGACAGATCCACTCATCCACCCAGGATTTATGTCATATCATAGGTAGGGTCCGATGGTGAGACGTGGTCAAAAAGTGAAGCAGGAGAAGGGAAGGAGTTAAGGAGGTGATTGAGAGATGATCAATTCAAAAAGGAAAGAGAAAAAAGAGAAAAGTACTCAGTGCATCCTAATGTGCCCCGCCCGCAGCCCCCCGCCCAGCTAGCCATAAGGCTATGCTTCTGGTCTTACTTGGTTCTCTAGCCTGCTGTTAAACAAACCCAACTGACTCGAACTCGACCCAGAACTGGCTGATGCCAGGGGACTATCGATTAGTATGACCGGCCACATGTGTGCCCATATATTATAATAACATATTGCAGTATAGTGAATGTACCGGGCCTGTTCAAGTTGCACCCATTTTAAACCGTATCACAGCAAAGTGGAAGCAAGACCTGCCAAATAGGGCTAGGTATTAGTACGCCATACTAATACTAGTGAGAAACGTACCACAATGGATTATTGTTGGACTCAAATGCTGTTGTATTACCAAGAAGAACAAATACATGAGAATATATTTCACGAATGTGAATAATGTAAAATCAAATGCTCCATTGTAAGGCTATTGAAAATTACTGAACTCTAGCTTTAGCTCGTTTATACAGGACAGTAGTGCCTCAAATTGAGATTGCGGTTTAATTTTTGAAGCACGCACCATAACGGTATATGCCACGTTTACCTATTTCATTTCATTATTCAATAACCCCCCACAACAGACTAAGTGAAGGCAAATTTAAGTGGTGCTCATGCACATTGACCATGAGCTTTAGATTAGTATCGACTACAAATGAGTCTCATTTATGCACCAATAAACAGTCTAAAGTATTAGTTTTAATTTAGTCACGGTCATAATCTGCAGTCTGAGTTTCCTGAATGCTCGACTCCAGACAGTTTCTCTCATTCCGCAAATTTAAAACATTTGGCCGATGCTGTCGGAAATGATGTTTGAATTGTCCTCATTGATGTACCCCACTTCATTTGAACATCGTCGGCATACAGTTTGAAATCACCGTTCATGAGCTTGATTAACCGGACGTTTCGATGTTTGGTCGCACCGAACCGAGCCTCCCGTCGTGAACGTTTCGGAATCAATGTCCCGACTGTCCCACCTCTAACGGCTCGTCACGGCCGACCACCAGGTCTTAGCCGCTGTGTTTGAGGAGTCAAAGTAAGTGGCACCAGGGCAGCTTCGTGACCCACACAAACCTGCCGCCACTCACACACTGACCCTGACGAAAGCCCAACACCACCCTAGCAATGCTTTGCCTACATGCACCTCAATGCATGCCCTGCCTTTTTGAATAGACCATCTCTCTATGTATTTGCATTGTATTTGCATATAAATATATATATATATATGCGTATATATATAAATAAATGTTTTATAGTAAAATGCATTCATCTGTTGCAATTTGAGAGCAACATTTTGAGGCTAAATCAATGAAGAACATCACATAGGGGTCTCAAGTACTGTATTTGACGGGCACAATTTCATACTTCTACTCACCTACATCTCAGGGAAATATTGTGATTTTACTAGTTGGGCTACTTTGAAGATTCAGATTATTATACAAGTCTACTACTAAACTAGGACGCACTATAAAGTAGCATACAGCCTGAAACCAGACGGGATCCGGGTTTGAAGAACGCTCTTGTAAGTTTCCGAAATCCATCGCTGCAGAGCGTTGCAACTCCCGGCATGGTTTGATTGAAGCAAAGTTTCTTCTTCACGCATCCACGGGAAAAGGCTCGTTCACGGATTAATATTGGGGGGGGTTTTAAAAAGCCAATATTGAAATCATTCAAATGAAGAGGGATTTGAATCGGACAATTCTGGACTAGCTGTCATGTGACTCTTCAGACACGCTTGCTCCTCTCTTGGAAGCTTGGAGATTATTAATGCAATCAAAGGAGTTTATTTTATGTTTTTAAAATGTCATGCTTTTTTAGGCCCTTTCTTTTCTTCCTCTTCCCCCCCACCCCCCCCCCTCCCCTTTTTTAATTCAACTCATTCATTTATCTGTATCTGTATAAGTGCAACTCAGTAACTCTTCTTGAGAACTAACGTAACTGTTATTGTATTTTGTTTGCTTTTCCCCCTTCAACTTGATTCATTTTCATAATTGCAAATAATATAGTGAGTGTGAGTCCTGCTGCTTTTTTGGTTTTCAGATACTGTATTACCATTTTCGATTATTTTAATTATTAAGATATTTTATTTTTCGTGTAGCTCATTATGGCTGATGGAGTCGCTTATTTTACGATGGCCGATGCCTGCTTTTTCTACTACAGGGTTCGTACGGTCATGGAAAAGTCATGGAATTTTCAAATGGTCATTTCCAGGCCTGATAAAGTCATGGAAAAAAACTTAAATCATAAACGTTTTGGAAAAGTCATGGAAATGTTGGTAAATTCACATGTTCATTTACGCCAAGTTTGAAATAATTAATATAAACAGATGGATTTGCACATAAAGAATAAACATTTATATAAGTGTTTAAAGGAATAAACATGAATAGAAATGTTTATTCTTTTAATCAAACTATTGTTTCATTTAAGGTAAACTGTATGCTTTGGAATTCTCATTTTTTTGAATACAAAATTCTCTAAATTGTTCATGTTTATCCCGAGATTTCATTTTGGTCGTGGAAATTTGGTTTAAAGTCCTAGAAAAGTTATGGAAAAGTCATGGAAATCCATTGGTCAAAATGTGTACGAACCCTGCTACTAGCAATGCCCCCTGTCTAGTAAGAGCAACCGCATCATGGAATGTTTCACTAATCAATCAATTAAACTCCCCTTTCAGTCCCATTGACGTTACGTCCCACTAGACGGCCACATTGAGGAGCACACACTAAATTGAGCCCAGTTTAAAGGACGGCTGGATTGAGTAATGTTTCTATGCCCAAATGTATTTTAAGTAATTGAGGAACAGATGTGAAAAGTGTCGATACCTTTCTGAATGTAGGCGTTTTAACACACAGATACGGGACTTTAATTTAAGATTTGTATCCAACAAAGTTACGGATAAATGCTGAAGAAAATGGTTTGATGCCATAAATGATTAAATGCAAAACCAGTTGAGAAGGAAAAGTTCTGCTCCCAGAATATCTTCCTGGGATTGTCTGTTTGCCTGAATAGAGGGTCAGTGCCAGAGCAACTGGAAGTAATGGGCAGCTCTAGATCTAAGCGGTACTTGTGTCATTTCAAGCCAAAGCAACACTTGAATACATAAAACCGTGATTCATTCATCTATCATCCCTTTTTTTTAACCCTTGAATCTCATTGGCCAGGAGCTTATACCATCGGTTTACATTGGGCGGTTTGTGGGGTCGACACAAGATGGGTTGTCAGTCTATCACATGACAGACGTACACAAACATCTGTCTGTTTATAGTTGTATATTATTAAACCAGTCATACTTATACATGCACCCAACCTTGAGCTGAATACACATTACATAAAGAGGCAAACAAGAGGGTGCATGTTACTGTGCGCTGTGTAAATGAGTGTTCTCGGAGTGCAGGAATGAACGCAGGCGACGAGGTTTATCTTTTTGGCTGCACACCTCTGAAACATGTTTTCCGCTGACATCTCGTCACCTTTGACCCCCCCCCCTCCCCCCCACCACCACAAACGCCATTGCGTTGCCATAGTTGCGATACCTGCTCTTAAAGGGACACCGTCACTCGTATCGTAAGCCACTCCACTCGCCCTGTGAATTACGTCCTCCACGCAGAGTCCACTTCAGTACGATGTTTTTCTTTAACTTTGAGGTTGTTCGGGAAGTGCAACGGCTTCACCGTACGCGCATCGCCCCCGGCTCCAAGTCCGCTGATGTGAAAAGGTTTTCGTGTCCTGCATACAGCTTCATGCGCTTCCTATACAAATGTTTTCTTTCTTCCTGTCTCTTCTCTAAAGCCAGCCCTTAACCCTCCATTACCGACTTCCATCTGGCTGGAATTGGATCACATAAATTAGCCGTTTTGTGAGTGCATGTGTCGTTCTTCTCGGCCCATGTTTGTCCTGTATGGATACGTCAGCGGCCAAAGGTCACCGTGCCATAAATAGCTGGACATTTAAAAACATCTTTCTGGTACGAACCCACTCTGAGTTCCCACCAGAATGGACTATTCGGGGAAAGTTTGGAAAACGCCGAACTGTACCGTTTCCTAAATTCAGTGGAAAATTCAGTGGAACACCGTCAACGGGACTGTGTCGGCTTATGCGTACACATTCGTAGCCCCAGGATTTTGCTCCGCTTTCAGCAGAGCAAAATGGGTCGAGGGGCCCGAGGCTGTTCATTTTCAGTTCAGCCATTCTTCTGAAGACCCATAAGGACTTTTAAATCCAGCTACTCCTCAGACTGTGATGAAAGGAATAATCCACGTTGTCAACCTAGACGTGTGGCCTGCTGTACGACATTAGGAGCGCCACAGTGCTCATCACACTCCTAAACTCCCAAACCTACACATGTCAAATGACCTTTATGGCGATGCTTTTGCACAGACATGAAAATAAACTATAGTGACAAATCTGGGTGAGGTAGTTTTTCTGAGTTTAGCAAATTAAATCATCAATTTACTTCACTATTTTGTTTGTACTGCCTCTCCTTAAGTGTTCAAGAAAGTGTGTTTGTTTTCAGCCTAAACGGTCCACCATAGCGTACCCTGGCGATTGCCGTTTCAAAAATATTGCAAGCTAAGCGTATCTAGCGCAATAGTTTTGGATTATTGAATGTGCTCAAGTGTTTTGCGTCTCTAAAGAATTGCTGTTATGGCTGCTTGTGGTGTGTAGAGAATAAAAAAGTAACCATCAGTCAATATGTCACAAGATATTCATTCTGACGCGAGCCATATAGGAAGAGGACGAGTTCACCTCCTCCACGATGCGGTCTACGCCTCTTGTTTAGTGAAAAACCACCAAGCCATAGAAAGTGTGTGTGTTGGAGAGAATGGGGTAAGGTCGGACGGGGCTTTTAAGAAATGTCCAGGAGCAAATCCCCTTCTGTCTCCTCGTCCTGCACCAGCTCCCTGGTTCCGGCATTCTTTGTGACCTGGTTGTGTTTCAGCTCAATTTGCCACGCACCACTTCCCCACAGCACTTAGTTGGACTCCCACCCATCAACCAGACCAACGGAAAAAAGACGCATGCACTTACAGTATCATCTCGCATCTGTTTTCTGCTAGTCGAAACTTTCAAAACTAGAACGGGCACTCGGTAGAACGCATACCTTCGCATATCACAAGATTGGGCATTGAATTATGAACATTTTGTCATTAGTTGCATGCCAATTGGATAAAAATTGACCGTGCTATGGTGAAAAGATGATTTTGACCTTTTCATGACCTTGACCTTAGACCCGATTGATCCCAAAATCTAATCAAATGGTCACCGGATAATAACCAATCATCCCACCAAATTTCATGCGATTCGGTTTAATACTTTTTGACTTATGCGAATAACACACACGCACGCATGCATACAAATACACGGCGATCAAAACATTTCCTTCCGCATTTTCAATGCGAAGGTAATAAGATCACTTCAAACATGGTAAGAGAACTCGCATGAGTTAATATTACTTTTTTTTATATATATGCAATTATCTGTAAATGTCTTATCAAATTCTTTCATGTTGAGTAACCAAATATGATCTGAAAGTTGTACCTTTTTCTATTCTACATCAACCAGATTTACGGCGCACATCCAGTCCAAGAATGGTCACATTAAATGAGTGAAGTTCGGTTTGGACCGGATCTTTCCAGCCTGCAGTTCAAATGCATTTTTAAACCAAGAGCACACATTCAGAAGTGTGTTCCCACTTAAAGAATTGGAATATATTTGGACGTGTTAAGCCAAAACAAGCCATCACAAATGGATTGGGGCAGCTCTCTGACATAAACGGCTCGTTGTTACATCAGACATCCCTTTAAACCTGTTGCCAGTCTGATAGTTGGAGCTGGTCAGCGGTGAAGCCGTCACTACTGGTTATACTGGAGGCTCTGAGCACATTGTGGGTCGGCCCAACTCTCATTGAGAGGGCACAGGGGTGGGAGAACGCTTTTTAATATTGCCGAGGGTTTTTCTTCGGATGCCTGGCTGGAAGAAGAAACGAGGTGGTTCTCTCCAGACAGAGTGCTTCTCTAAAAGCCTTTCCAGTTGCATCAAGACCTGAAAGCGCAGGCCTATTGTGAGCCCGGCGTCGGCGCGTTGGAGCCATCTGCCGGTTCACCGTTCTGGCGTCGACATTAAAATGAAAATTAACATTTTAAAGCAGCCGTTTTTTGTCGGGCCTGAATGAGATCCCATCGCTTCGTTTGATTTTGAGCTTTCTGTGCACATCGCCGCCTCGGACGTGTTCTCGTGTGGCAGAATTCACCCAAAATAAGCAGCGAGGAACCGACTTCACTTTATCAGACGCGCGTTACGTTGCATTTCCTTTCCACGCTCGCCGCTCTGAGTCGTTGCGGCGGCCGGCTCGTCTGCCGACATCTACACTCGGCTTCGAGCCGCCAGTCAGCTTTGATTATTTGTTTACCGGCCTCGGCCTAATCTAAGTCAGGCTGACCTAGTTCTGTGTGAGGTGCCAGCCTCTCCTCTGGTATTGCAGCAGCAGCGCGACACGCGGCGCCTCCTGCCGATCCACTGCCCGCCTCCTTCCCCATTTCATCCCGACATTCGTCTGTTGGCATAAGCCGGCCTGTCGGGATGTCCTGTGCAACATGTTATTGTCATGCGGCTGATTGCGTCGCGTGGTTCAAAGCCTGGATGGACATGACGAGTGCAGTAGAGGTAGCAGAAAGTGTATTTGTGAAGTGTGTGATGTGCTGTCGCCACATCCGCTGACTGTTTTACAAAGCGAGAGAGAGAGAGACACACAAGCACAGCTAGGGAAACACCCGTAAAAAGGAAACGCCTGCTTTCAGAGGCTACGCGCTCGCATCGAGGTGGAGGCAGCACAGACGACCAGAAGCTACCGGACGTCTCGCTACAACAAAACGTCCATTCATCCCCTGCTGTACCTCCACGCTGTGCGGCTCTAGGAACAGGCTCCCACAACCCCAACGTCTCTCTAAAGCACGAGACCGTACGGTCGGGCAGAAAAGTGAGAAGGAACAATTGGACCGGTGCAGCGGGATGAGATCCTCGTGAAGGCGGTCGCAGTCGTGTGTCGTCCCCTACATTTTGTTTTCACTCGCAACGCCGCCGTGTTGTCCTCCGTCTGCAGGGATGTTCCAATCGCATCGTGTTGGCCTTTGACCCTTGCGTGCACCCTGACCCCAAACGGCAAACAGAAAACACACACACTCCAAGACGACCGCTTCTCGATCCGAAGCGGCTCGGTCAAAGTGAACACGGCCAAACTCCTCGTCGTATATGATGATCATATGTAGGATGAATATTGGAATTTTTCACCTCAAAATGTGCATGTCTGAAAATTTCACTCACGGTTTTAATTACGCAAGTGATTCTCCATGCGTGTACAATTGGAAGATGTGTTCTTAGTGGTTTTTTTGGGATATATGCATTTGCGATTACATTCATCTTGCAATACTAATCCATTGAAGACCCATTTTAGACTTTGTAGAAGGATATTATTTGGTCCTAAATATGTATCGTCTCACCTGGCCTCCACATTCTGCACTAAAGGAGACGCGCAGTAGTCGGGGCTTGTTTCTCATTACAGTGTGGCTCTAACCTACAGATGCTTAACAGTGACATTTGCTCGGGATGACCCCCATGACTGACAATTATCATTAGATTTTGTTTCCTGTCCTCTCCAATCACGTCTCTTTGATCATTACCATATTGCAACAGCAGTGGGTCGTTTGTTGCTGTGTTTATACGTTTAAAAAGAGACCGGACCGCATCATGTGGCGCTGCTATAGCTGCGCCGACTCCCCTGTACAAGATGTCCAGCGCTTTGTGCTGAACGCTCATTTGTACAGCATATTTGGCTGAACACCAGATGAGCAAAGCTATATTTTGGGAAGGCCAAAAAACCCAGGGCGGCGTCGGTGTCGTCGTCGATGCCGGGAAGCTAACTGAGCCGCGCTCCTCTTCACCAAGGGGTTAATCAGCAGCTCCCCTCCCTCTTGTCCTCTGCTTGTTCACTCTCATTAGTTTAATCTGTCCTCCAACCTGCCTCTCCTGCCTCTATCCTCTTGTGCACCAGAACATCTCACCGCCTACCCGACTCCTTATGTCATCAGGGCGGAGCCTTTTGTCTCTCTCCCCCCCCACAAAAAAAAATACTGTCCAACTCCTAAACCAGCATTAAATCTATCCTTTAACACCTGCTCTCCTACTGCATTTATTTAGCCGTTGTTTTTTTTAAATTCATGACATATTCCGATATTTGATATTAAAGTGTCCTGTCTCGCTATCAGAGGTCCCCTTTTGATGGTTATTGTGGTTATAAGATGTATATATTATATTCTGTTAATTCATGTTGTCCTTTTCAATAACACTGCAAGATTTCACAACATTTTAAAAATAACTTGGTTTTTCTCTTTTTTACATCATACTTTGACTAGATTTACCTTTTTTAATGATTATATAAAATTAACGGAAACATTTAGACGATTGTGGAATTGTTTTCCACATTCTTGACATCTTTTTTTTAAACCTCTAGAAATGTTCTCCGATCGAGATGCTATCCAGCCCACCGAGCCGTCTGTGTGGTGAGGAAATTAATGGGTGCTCGCATGCTCATTGCCATCCAGGAAGGAGAAATGCCAACGAAGTGCGTTAGTGAGCGTGGAGTCGAATTACACTTCCCCTCTCCTTGTCACCGTGTTGTGCTCGAGATGTCGGCGCTGATAGGAGTGGCTGGAAAATGTGAAGTCTGCGCCCGTCCTCCTCCTCCTCCTCCCCCGCCACCTCGCTAAAAATAGCTGGCAGAAAGGGAAGGCAGCAGTGGAGGCTGTATCTGTTGGGCTGCCAGTGGTTTCAACACTCCCACCGGCAGCACAAGGGAGAACGAGTTCTCTAAAATCACACCTCTAATACCGATCGCCAGTAACGACTGCGTTCACGGACGTTTTTGGCGGTAGAAATAATTGTAATCTTTAAATCTCCACATTTCATTAATCGGACGTTAACCTGATTCGGGAATTGTTGCATTTTAGAAATGCGGTTATTTTTTTAGCACAAATCTTGAGAAATATATTCAATGCATTGATGCAAAGCGGTCTGAAAGTAACCCGATTTTGGATCCCTCCCCCCCCCCCCCCCCCCCCAGAACCCAACAGTGGAATGTTTTTACAGGCTGCATTGATCACCAGACCTTAGCCCAACTGATCATGTGTTTCACTCGTTTCAACCAAAAGGGAAGAGGACAAAGTCCCTTAAAAAAGAATAAAGTGAAGATGGCTTCACCACAGGCCGAGCAGGTCGTTACCAGGAGGGATGTCAAGCCGTCAGGCGTGTAAATGGATTGTAGATATCTAGCAGTTATTGATTCAGAACTTTTGTAAACAAATATGTTATTAATTTCAATATATTTACATTAATGTTAAATTAGGTTTGGTGCGCAGGTTATTTTCGAAAAAGAACCCACATGTATTTATAGACCCTCGAATTGGAACTGTAACCATTAAGCCATCGTTACTCCAAAAAACACCCATGCCACGGCTTCCTTTTTGCCATCCCATCGACACCGCTTCAATTGGTAACGCCTGAATTGTGAACGACATAGTTTGAGCGCTAACGTTGGCTCGGCTGAAGACGGAGCTAACGGCATAGCAACATTTGGTTCAGCGAATTTAATCGGATGTCATCGGGCCGATTATATTCTATATTATATTCAGAGCGATCGCATTGAGTATTTAAATAAAATACATTTTTGTCTTTCCTTGTGTATTTTTATACGGCAAAAAAAATCAAAGATGACGATGACAAAGTAAAAGGATAACAATCCGATTAAAAAATATTTGTTATATTCTTTTCAAGTCGTCTAAATCTCTTATTCATAGGCTTACCTTTTCCATTTTTGGACAAATACGTTTGGCAAGTAAAACATCTCGGCTACACGTCGCGATTATTTTTCCGATGAATCGGATGGCCTTCGCAACATTATGGTCTTTCCTCTGCCTCCGCTTTGCTCTTTGTGTTTCTCCACTCAACTTTCTTCTTCTTTTTTTTGCTCAAACAGCTCCGTGACTTGACTAGCGTAAATAATCACGCAACGAATAGATAATGAAATTCTTCGCAAACTATTCTAATCGATTTTTATAGATTTTGTTGTTGCAGCCCAAGACGCGACACCAAGATCAAGTACGTTTGTGGGAGCCGAACCTGTGGCCCTTTGCGTGGTTTTTTGCACAGAGCTGGGCGAAAATATCAGAAGAACAACAAAGTGTTTACAATGAACACATTCGGACTGTCGGTATAAGACTACGCTACCTGGGTGTTGTAAAACAACAATTCAAGAAAAATGCCTGGATTTCACGTGTACCCGTGTGATCGTTGAGTTATTCGTACATTTCGATGGACGTGAATCCCCAAACCTAGAACACCGGTCGGGTGTAGTCTAGGTTAGTCAAATCCGTTGACTAGTTGTCTTTTGTTGAAAAGGACACTGGTAGGTTACGCTAACTCTTAATCAGAGGGATTTTACCGAGAAAAGAAGAATTAGTCGGTGATATCACCATGAGATGTTTTTATGGCCTAGATTAAGGGTTAAGGCGCCTTGCTCAGGTGCAGACCCATTTAGCGGCGCTGGCCAATCAGGTGGCGGGTAGCTACTCAGATGTCCGGGGCTTGAAGGGATAAGGTGTTCATTCAGAAGGTCTCCACACTCCCCAAGACAAAGGACTCGAATTAAAACGGAGAGGTAAGGCGTGTTGGCAGTTCAACAGGTGCTTTAGTTGGCTTGTATTTGACAGAAGGGCAGTGACGTTACTTACAGTTTGCTATATGTAAATTTAGTTTACAAAAAACAATTGTGAGCGTAATTGATCCTTGAAATGAGTAAGAAGAGAGTTTTAAAGGAAGATGGTTCTTGAACGTATTTCCACCGGATGGGGAGGTCACTGGAAATATATATCATCCTCGCTAACTGTTTATACGAACATCTGATTTTGAAAGTTTTCTGACTTACTTTGACTTCTACGAGCATTTCAATGAGTAATGATTGCACTGCTGACACCGTGTATTCCATCAGTGTCCAACACGCCTGTCGGCCACAGTTCATGACACTCCCAGCAGTATTTTTATTCTCTATTAGAATACGTCTTTTGTTTTATGAGTGAAAGTGTCCGTGCTTGAGTGTCAACCAGAGGATTGAGGTCAGCAGGGATAGCCACTGCTTTTAGGATCATCAGCAGGTTTTGTCTTAACCGGATTTGGCTGGAGGAGCTGAATCAACTGTGTCCCAGGATTACAGGGATGACATTGGAGGAGAGTTTAGAGTTTAGAGCGCTGACGGCTTCGTCACACCTCGCCCATCATCGGAGCGCTTTGGGGCTCCGGGAGTGCACCGAAACCAAAGCTGGTCTCCCGTAGCGCCGCTCTGCTTCCCTCTATATCCGGACTCGTATTACTTGCTTCTTTTTGTCCGTAAAGGGGGTATGGTTTTATTATTTATTTTGTTTGCCCAGGCTGTTGAGTAATGGTTATCAGCTGCTTCGCTATTGTTTGTGAGGGAAGAGGGAGCAAATTCAACATCTTCAAACATTTTCCCTTCGGCCTAAAGTAGCTGCCGAGAGCTTGTTGCTAGGTAACGGTGTGAAGATGGCAAGGACGAGTCTCGTCTTGAAAGTGTGGGGCGGTTGTGATTCGCTGTAACTTTTGTCTGGATTGAATTTGGAACACGCTGTGATACTCGGCCATAATTTCATCACGGAAGACGAGGCTCAAAAGGTCTTTGCACTTTGCCCAAGTCTTCGCGTGTGATTTGCGTTGAGAATAAAAACATAACCGTGTAAATTACCTAATTGTAACTTTGACTACATGTTGAGCCTCGTTTTTTTGTCTCCCCAGATCAGAAAGAGTCTCGGCGGCGGAGCGAAGCACACCATTAGCAGAGGAAAATGAGTGAACTGGATCAGCTACGCCAGGAGGCTGAGCAGCTGAAGAACCAGATCAGAGTAAGTTCTTTTTTTATAATTAAAAAATATAGATTTAGTTCTATTGGTTTGCAAATCCACGTTGATGAAAGCAGATTCTTCACCGAGAAGCTTCCCATTTCGACTCCTCTCCGTGCTGACGTAATAAAAATACAGCAGAAATTCATCCAATGGCATCTTTTAAAATTATTTTTTTAAGCGCAGACCCGTCTTGGTTAAGTGTCCGAAAGATCTGAAGGCGTTTACAGTGTTTACAGCCAACGACGAAATGCTCACAGTGGATCAAATTCACCGAATTCATTGCCGACGACGCTGTCAATCAGCCGAGGTGGGATGGCGATATTCCATCGCGTTCCACCGATGAGTAATGAGGCTTTAAGCCGTAAAGCCCAAACGGGGTTCACATTTGCATCGCGACACGCGGCCTAATGAGATCTCATCTTAATTGTGATCATGCAGATTTTAGTGCTGTCATTCTCTTACTTTTATTGCTCCATAATTACATTTATTTATGCATTTTATATAAGTGGTTGTTATTAGAGATCACACAATTATATATATATATTAAATTTTGACATGAATTAATGAAGGAATCACACTATTATCACTTTGTGACGGACGAGTTCTACACGGGGCGACTTGTATTACCAGGACCGAAACTCCACTTCTTCAGCACACTTTGTGCTATAAACACAATTTGGTGAATCGGGCGGAGCTCGACGCGTCTTCAGTCGTGACCGAACGACGTGATGCACCGACGGTCACGAACTGTGAAGAGTTTGTGGGCTGCAACTGATTTTAATTGGTTGTTGTGTTTCAGGATGCCAGGAAAGCGTGTGCGGATGCTACCCTGTCTCAGGTAAGAGATATATGTATTATTAACACTATTTTTTGTTCCGCTATGATTAAATATATTATACAATGTACTAAAATCTGCTTTGATGTTTGACCGTGGGTGTGTATGTACTGTGGGTGGTGTTTGTACTGAGTTTGTGATTTGAAGACTGCATTCAGTATTAAATAATGCCAATAGTTTATATATATATATATTATAGCCGTCTCAAAGTAACCTTTTCTCTCCTCAATCTCGTTTAGATCACAGCTAACATCGACCCTGTTGGCCGAATTCAGATGCGCACCAGACGGACACTGAGGGGGCATCTGGCTAAAATCTATGCCATGCACTGGGGCACTGACTCGAGGTAACCTCGTTCCCTCACTCCTCTCATTCTGTCCATGCACTAAATAGTTCATGCCGTCAGCCCAGCCCCCCCCCCCCTAAATACAGGAAATTAATATAAAAGTAAGCTTGACCGTCTTTGTGCTCGTCACTTCTCCCGAGGGTCCTCGTCTAACCATGACATTCTACAATAGCTCACTTTTGACATTTGTACAAAGCGATCCATCAGATTAACATATTCTCCGTGTTCTAGCCACTGAAAAGCAGGATATTTGTGCACATCCACAATGGGTAATGCATTTTAGTTTTTAGTTGAATGCACATCGGGCATGCTTCAGTCTATCGGTGAGCATGTCTCCTGTGTTGTGTGTGTGTGCTGTGTTTGTGTGCATTGGGGGCGGGGTATGTGGGTAGGGAAAATACTCAAAATGGAGTCAGCCTTTGTTGGAGCTCTGTTGAGGCCAGATAGACAACGAAGATGAGGCAACGCTCCCGTTCTTCACACCTAACGCCCTTTTCCCTGGAGTTGTGCACGCCTCTCACCTCAGCGAGCAACAAGTTAATCACTGTGGTGCCGCTGTGCGTCAGTCCAGAGGGACCGGTCGCAAACTGCAATGTCACCTCATCCTCCTTTCAGTCCGTACGACTGTCGTTTCATCCGTTAATGTTTCACCTCCTGGAGGAGAAGGGGATGTTTATTAGACCACCTGCTGAGATTCAGCCACCCAGAAAGGTCACATGAAGATGTTTTGACCCGTAGTCCAAGCTAAGGCCGCTATTTTTAGCCCCACAGAGGCGCTAAGCTGTGGTGGGTTTCCAACAGTTTGAGAAACGACCATCGTTGGTTCAACTTCCCCTCGTAAACCGTTAATGTATCTGGAGGTGAATGTCAGGGTGCAAAACCCGTTCCTTTAAATTGTTAAATCTCTGTAAAAGGCGAAACGTTGTATTATAATGAAAAAAGAAAAATCAGTAGCCCAAATATAAACTTCCTTTCTAGTTGTATGGAGAAATATGACATTGCGTTCTTCACAAAATACAAATTATGAAAAAGGGGAGTTATTTAAAAAAAAGGTGGTATAATAGTACTTGGTATGACGTGAGACGGTTTTCATAACCACAGGTATTTTATTTATTTATTTGTCGTCATTTTTATGGCTCTGCTGATGTCTTACTCCACCTTTACTCCGTTACCTCGTGTTTCTAAGATGTAGAATTAAGATGATTTTCAAATCAATGTTGATTTTGTAATGAAGTATTCACTAAGTACGTGAAGTTGTGGCTGCATCTTGTGTTCTAAATTGTTATTTTGCTGCTTCAGCAAAGGCTGGACGACAATTCAATAGTCATGTTGAGACGAACAGTTTAATCAAAATACACAATTCCGTTGTCTAAATGGAGAATGACGAGCACATATCTCCCAACCCTAAGTCGAGCTGAACGCGGCTCCAGTCGGGACTCGCTCGTCTCCTCGTGTTTGAGTAACTGTGATGGATGCTGTCAGGTAGTCAAACACACCTGATGAGTAACGAGCAACACAAACTGATTGGGAATTCAAAATTACGGCTATCCAAACACAGAGTGTCTGTTCTGACGAGGAAGGGAGTGTCTCATTGCGTCTGTGTGTCTTACGCACACATACACACACACACACGCACGCAGACACACACACACACGCAGACACACTGAGGCCGTGTCCAAACCACTAAGTTTCCATTTTAAATGCATATCTCTTAAGTTTGAAAACTCCAGGGTTACAGTCCTATTGTGGCCCCCCCCGTTAGCTTCTCGATTGGGTCTTAGCGGTCACATGTCCAACTCTGATTCGCCACACCCCGATCACATGACAGAGCGACAGTTGGACCTCGTCGTCGTCCGTCCAAGCAAAGACGTCTCCGGTCCCTCTTGTCGTCCATCCCTCCGCAGCTTCCCGTCTCCACCGTGAAGCCTATTTTAAAGTTAATAATTGTTCCTGCTTTTGACATAATCTTCTTTTGCCTAAAATTCCCAACACGGACCGTTCTGTCCCCGGCTCATTACCAGCCGGAGCGTGCACGTTACTCGAGCGCGTTCCCGCCAGCCCGGTAGTTAAGATCTGCAGAGTCCCACCGGGCCTCGGCGTGCTCAGGCCTCCGGCGTGCGTTGGGACAGTCGCTGTGGTTACTCTTGTCGGCTTCACCCAGATAGCAGAGCAGACGCCCGAGAGCCGCCTCTGACGCAAAGCAGCGCTGGCAACAGTTCCTATTAGAATGACTTTTACCACTCAGGCGTTGCCGTTTGGGTTTTGCCAGGCCCATAAAACATTGAAAGTACTCAATCGTGTTCACAGAACTAAGCCAGTATGCTGTAGTTCTCTCTCTCTCTCTCTTTTAGGATTAGCATGGTGCGTTCTGTGGAATACTGTGTTGTTGTTGATGATGCCGCAGCAGCTTTAAAAATAATGCCGTGACATATTTATCTGGTGTCCAGGTGCTGGATTAAAAGCTTTTATATTCATTACCTGCTTAAACTCCATGCAGCGTGTCCGTTAGTTAGTCCACGTTTCTTTTTCTCCTTCACTGTTGTCGCAGTTTTCTTTATGGTTTTTTGTACTATTCAAAATGCAATACCCTCATTTTGTGTGCGTCAATCACTGTTATTTGTATTGCTGAAGGACAGATGACAGGAAGTGAGTGCCCATATATCACGAATATGTACATGAGGATATCCATCACTGACGCAAGATGCTATTTTTGTGCCTATTCAACAACAAAAACTGGTCCTTTTTTTAAAAAAAATTCTCGAGTTTAAATTATCTTCTCCATGTTTTTCCAGGCTTTTGGTCAGCGCCTCCCAGGATGGCAAACTCATTATTTGGGACAGCTACACCACGAACAAGGTAAGAAGCCACACACATTTCCAAAGAACTAAACCGATCTCAATGCGGTGATTCATCACCTGCATCTGGTAATCAAAGCTCAAATCAGCAATACCCAATTCTCCCCCTTCGCCCGCAGTTAGTTTAATTTAGGTTGACAAAGAGTGCCGAGTTCATTATAAAAGCCAAGTAATGCTATTTATAGTGGGCATTGTGCCCTTGAAAGGTTAAGTTAATATTGCGGACCGACTCTCTCTCTCTCTCTCTCTCTCTCTCTCTCTCTCTCTCCCCCCTCCCATCTGTCACTGCATGCAATCTAATATTAAATCTCCCGTCTTCCAGGTCCACGCCATCCCGTTGCGCTCCTCCTGGGTGATGACGTGCGCCTACGCCCCCTCTGGGAACTATGTCGCCTGTGGAGGCTTGGACAACATCTGCTCCATCTACAACCTGAAGACCCGCGAGGGAAATGTGCGCGTCAGCCGCGAGCTGGCCGGACACACGGGTAGGCCGGACACGTCCACCATCAATCCCAGGGTTGCATCCATACAGTAATGTCTGGCACCTTCAGGAAGACTGACTTCCCATAAGCACCCCGGAGTCTCTGTGCTAGACTTAGCAGTACAACTACAAACAATACATGGTTAGATCTACTCTTAAGAGTCAAGAGCTCGCCCAAATGTCACTGAGAAGTAACTAGACAGTGGAAAAACATTTACTCAGCAGGATCATATTCACCCATATATTTTACAAAATATCTTGTTGTCGCCATTGTCATCATGACGGAGCACTTTACCCGCTGCATTTCGGGAGAAATTTTGCTTTCCACATGTTAAAAAATAAATAAAATAGTCGCTTCATTTATGTGACGAGGAGATAAAAACCCATAAACCAAAAGCCATTCAGTTATTGTCTCATTGACATTGTTCTAACTCAATGCGCTGGGCGAACTCCCACATATTTCCATCTCCGAGAGATGCCCGTCACATGTTGCGTCTTTCTCCGTAAACACAGGAGTCGTTCGAGCCCGACCCCGCCGCCAAACTAGTGAAAGTGTTGAGCTCTTGTTCGAGGAGCATTCATCTGATCAGCGTCACATGATGCAGGAAGTGTGTCAGCATTTTCGTGATAGTTGTTGCTCTGGGGAGGGGTATTCCCCCTCCGCCAGCGAGGAGAGGACGAATTATGAAAGTCATGAACCGGGAGATGCCCTGCAGCTCCTTTTTCTTTTCTTTTCCCGTTTCTGCGAGTGAATTAGTCGATTCATCTCCTCCGCATCACACATTGAATTATCTACGGGTGCGATGGTAATTTTGGAATATAACTTCTCCCTCTGTGCAGACGGTAAAGAAATGAAGCCTCTACGTGTTAATGCTTTGAAAGGCCGTCTGTCACGAATGAGTTCTTCAAGCCGTGTGTTTGATTCCCGTCAGGTTACCTGTCCTGCTGTCGCTTCCTGGATGACAACCAGATTATCACCAGCTCTGGAGACACCACCTGGTGAGTTGTGGTACTGCACCCATTGCACCCCAATACTACATCACAATCTGGAACCCGGTTATAAATCGTCACTGAGTTAGCACGACATATATAATAAGATACGGGGCAGTTGTATTTATTTGTGTTGTATTTTGAGATGTTCCTTACACTCCAGCCTTGGCAACGCTATATACGGAAACATTACAGCTATCATGTGTCCCAGATTGATATTGAGATTCCCCGTCAGTGCAATCTATATACTGGTGAGCTCAAAGCCAAGCCAACCGTACGCCTCTAGTGCTGCACGCGTCACACGGCTACCAGCATCGCTTCGTGGGTCAATCAGTTACCTTCTAGAACATTGAACAGTGTGAAAGCCCTCCAGATTCTTTTTATATTGCAGCTGTAATTTCCCTTAAACAGGCATCGGTCAACCCTAAGCCTGCTAAATTATTATAGACTGGTATTGATAAACTCTGATGTTCTTTTATCTATACTTTGTAACCTCTGTGTAATGTATGATCACGCTGCATCTCGGCGAATAGCGAATTGCTACAAACGAGCTGAAACAAAAATCTGCTTTGTTGCCATTTTAGATAGATTTCCATTGAGGTATTGATTTTATATCTGGAATTTGCTGTTGTAAGCTGCTCTCAAAACAAACAAATAAACTTACACGTAATTTTCTTTTCTTGTGTAATGACAATGAACCAATAAGAGTCGTCCTGGCAATCCCACCCCCCTTCATTTGCTTTCTGCTCTCTCGCAGCGCTCTGTGGGACATCGAGACTGGTCAGCAGACGACTACGTTCGCCGGTCACACCGGTGATGTAATGAGCCTCTCTCTGGCGCCCGACACCAGGCTGTTTGTGTCTGGAGCCTGCGATGCCTCCGCCAAGCTCTGGGACATCAGAGAAGGAATGTGCCGACAGACCTTCACTGGCCACGAGTCGGACATCAACGCTATCTGCGTAAGGCTGCTCACGCAAGAGCTCTCTGACACGTTGAATACGAATCATACGATGGTGTCGAGTCTCCCATGTTTTATATTGCTCGTCCGAGTCGGGGTCTATCGGAGAATGTCTCCGGCTCATGTAGAGTCTCACGATTTATACGTGAACTGCAAGTCGAACTGACCGCTCCGACGCCAGAGCAGTGGTAACGGTGTTATCTACGAGGCTGAGAACAAGTCCTAAGTTAAACATTGTTAATCACAATACACAACAACTAAATATAGTCATTTTTAATCATTTGTATCCATCACCGTTTGCACTAAAGTACCAACACTGAGCCGTCTCTCTTGACCTTTTCCCCCCCACGCAGTTCTTCCCCAACGGCAACGCGTTTGCCACGGGCTCGGACGACGCCACCTGCCGGCTGTTTGACCTGCGCGCCGACCAGGAGCTGATGGTCTACTCGCACGACAACATCATCTGCGGCATCACCTCCGTGGCGTTCTCCAAGAGCGGCCGCCTACTGCTGGCCGGCTACGATGATTTCAACTGCAACGTGTGGGACACTTTGAAGGCCGACCGCGCAGGTAAGCAGCCGCCGCCGCGCCGCACACGACCAAAATACGAGTCGCGATAACCAGGTCGGCTCCGTGGGTCGTCTGAATAACCAGCGGTGGACCCAGTCAGAAATATGAAGAAGAAGAAGAAGAAGAAATATACCATAAACGTCCCAGCAGTTGTTCAGAACCACCACGGTTTCTTTCTTTAGCGGTTTCTCGGTTTTAGCTCTCTTGTATTCATCTGGTCAGAGTGGGCGGGGCTGTCAATTTGTGTGTTTTTTTTTTTTGTTGGCACTAAAGTACACAACCAACCTCCCAGCTGGCCAAACAGTAGGTCCTGTATATACATGTTTACCTGATGCATGTTGAGGGAAAGTGTCGACTAAACCAGTAACATACATTTCAGAGGAGCCAGCAGACGTATAACAGGCAAGAAAAGATGTTTTTAGAAAGTGAGAGGCACTGCAGCCGTGACATGCGACCCTCCTGGCATACATTATACTAATAACAATATTAATAATGTATACATTGCATTTTGGGCCCGTCGGGGAAGACTAAAGACGTGTTATTTACTCCGCTGTGATTGAAGGAACGCGGCGTGTCCTCGGTGGAGTCCGTTTATTGCACATGGCGTGTTGAGCCTCGTCCCAGACTCAGAATGTAACCGTGGGTTGTTTGACTTTGTACATCTTTATCTGGAATGTTGAACAGCTGAACAATGTCCCGTTAGAAACCACAAAGGCAACGTTTCCAAACCGAGTTATGAGGTTTACTGACTTACACATTCATACAGATGATTTCTTGAAACGGCTTTGAAAGTATGAACTCCTGCAGCCACCAGCATGTCACTGGCACTACTCGACATAAATATTCTCGTGGCATCATTATATATATATACACACATACACACACACACACACACACACATGTATATATATATGGGAGAGCAGCGAGTGCCCTCTGCTCCCTGTGGAGGCATGAATACTTTACAGTTATTGATTGTAAAGTGGGTCAGGGATCAGACGCGGCCCCCTTCTGAGCAGGCTATTTCAAACACACACACACACTTATTTGATCCTTTTGATGGGTGGAATGTTGATTACCACCATATTGGGTCAATATTCACCTTCAATAAGTAATCGGGCGTATTGGCTTCTCTTCATCGGTTGTCACGACAAAGCGTTACCGCGTCGTCACTCGCCGACGTCCAATCGGGTTGTTTATCCGCGTCCGTCCCGGCGAGTGGTATTCATCGTGTCCGGTGTCTCCGCAGGTGTCCTGGCCGGTCATGATAACCGGGTGAGCTGCTTGGGCGTGACCGACGACGGCATGGCCGTGGCAACGGGGTCCTGGGACAGCTTCCTGAAGATCTGGAACTAGAGTCTGAAGGTAAACGCACAACCGAGTGATGGGGAGCTAATGGCTTATAACGTCGGCTACACGCCGCAACCTCAGCCAGAGTTTGTATTGACTGCCACCTGGTGGTCGGGAATGAAGGTGCATCTTATAAAACTAGTAGAGAAACCAAACATCAGCCCTTTTTTCATCCTGCTAGATGTGTTTTTTGCAGTGCCACTTTCTTTCTTTCCGCCTCTTCTTGCTCGCAGAGCTTCAGAGATAATCTCGTCATGTTGTTCCTGGCATTGAATTTGAGTTTAAAGCGTGGTAAAGTTAGCCATTTCCATCTGCAGTTAATGCATATGTGTAATCAAACAATGGGATATGCTCAGATGAACCATTTAATGGTTTTACTGTATTTCGTGACTTAATTATGAATAATGATGATCACATGTTTTCTTTGTTTCCAGATGGCATCTGGACTCCAAAGTTGAGTGGAAAACCATTCCAACATCACAATGTTCAATTTTATTGCATATCCAATCTTTTCAAAAACACCATGATACTGACTCCAAACACCCCAAAAATCTATCAAGGGCAAAAATTCTCTCCATCTATCTCTCTCTCTCTCTCACTCTCTCACTCACCCCTTCCCTCCCTTCCGCCTCCCCTTCTCATTTGAAAGAGCACAATTGTCTGTCACTCATTCAGCTACACAAATATAAAAGAAAATGCTTGAGGAATTTAGTGGAGGGGGAAATTGTGCATTCCTCCCATGACCATGGTCTGGTATTGTAGTACGCCACCTCCAAGCAAACATGTCCTGCGTCCTCACTATACACACAGGTCTGAGTGAAGGTCATCACATGACGGTGATCACACTCTGACTAGCTTTTTGGCAATTTCTTTTTTTGTTGATGTTCAAGAGAGATAGAGCAGTGAACTGTCGGTTCATGTTTAAAATGAGGATCAAAGCTTTTGTTTTCTTTCCTTGCCTCACCTTTTAGAGATAGTTTTTAAGTTGAGAACTAGAAGAACCTCCAGATCACGTCATTTTAAAATCCAGCTTTATCCCACTGGAGAACAAAGTGAGAGAATTGAGCTTCAACAGGGAGTCCTCAAGCCACTTCTGGCCCTTCTGTACATTTAGTCCCATTATACTTTGACTGTTTCGTTTTTTTTCTTCGTTTTTTTTCCAGTGTAGTCCACAAATCTTTTTTTGCACAAAAATTAAACTTTGCGTATATAGAATAATGTCGAAAGGAAAAAAAAGTTAACTAACCAAGCTCATGCTGTTTATGATGATGAATGCTCGTTTTTAAAAACGGGGGGGAAAACCAACACACACAAAAACACAACAAACCATTTTAACCCTTCTTACACCTTTTTGTTTTTGTTTTGTGTGTCTGGCAACAGTATAGAATAATTACATGAAGATTAACCCATCAGATCATAATCCACCCCGCCCCTCTTTTTTTATTCATTTCCCCCACACACACACACCCTCCTTTAATTTAGTTTCCCCTGGTTTCTGTTGCCCGTGGTTGGGACCGGTGATGTGATTTGGTCGGGTAGGGAGTACCTCCACTTTAGCCCGGTTGCAATCCGGACGTTTCTTTTAACAGAGGTGCCCATTCCGTGCTTGGAAATGCAGTGACTACTCTGTGAATGACATGTTGTATAAATCAATGTTTGAAAATAATGATATTGAAACTTTTTAAGTTAAAAATGAAAAAAAAAGATTTTCGGTTGTCTGCCATGGGTGGGTTATCTCTTAGAATCGCATGCTGTAGAATTGCTTAAAAAGGTGCATATGGAATTAAGTCCTTTGATGTTTTTCTTTAAGAAAATAACCTGTTGAATATATCAATACAATGGTATTTATATTTTTCTTTTTCTTTTCCTTTTTCTTCCTTTTTGTTTTTTGGCTACTCCGTGCATACATGATTCAACTAAAATGTCAAAGCTATGCACTTGAGGAGCGAACCCTGCGACATAAAAAGGTTACTTGGTCCATACTTGGGAGGGATTCCACAAATTTAAGAAGTAACGTAAATATTAAAATTGTACACATGCATACGTACATCCATTCACCTAAACATACACAATCTCAAAATGGAACAAATGAATTTTCATTCCTTCTGTAGCAAACAAAATTCCACAAAGAAAAACATTTTATAACAGGTTTTTTTCTGTCCTTTAATAAAAAATGAGGGGGGGGAATCTTGCAGCATCTGAATGGCAGAATGTTCTGTTGTTCCCTTCTTGTAAACAGAGACGCTCTTTCTTTAGCAGTAGTGACATTTTTTTTCCTCCATTCTGTTTATTTTTCTCTCTGCGACATTCTGTACAAAAAAAAAGTGCTGTAATTGTGCGTTAGGCCTGGAGTTGGCAAAAGATAAAATGAAATAAAAAATATTAAAAATTACTTAAATTCCCTTTCCTTTTCTCTTTCTCCATCAAATAACTGTAGAGCTCTGCACCCCCACTCTTCCCTTTTCACCTTTTGTATTTAATTTTAAAGTCAGTCAGTGTACAACCGAAAGCTGGATGCAAGATAGAAACTATATTAAAATGTACTGTTATTTAAGATGTAATAAAAAGCAGTTTGAGATGACCTCCTGTGTTGAGTGTGATTCACTTAGAGCGGTTACCACTGAAGCTAGAATGTTGCAGACTGTTTGGTTTCCCCTGTAATTATGTTCAAGTCAAATAAACAATTTCTTATCCACTGTTGAATCCGCCTGGCTCCTCTGTCCAGTCGCTAGCTCAACGTCGCCATGTTTGTTCATCAGCATTTTACACGAGTATAAAGAGACACCTTTTATATTCCTCTTTTATACGTGTAGATATTGTGAGGCTGGAAAAATGACCCGCAACCACCAACTTGTGGTGCATGAAGAGAGAAGCTACACCCCGTGTGCTGCAGCACTGAGATGTCTTGGAAACACTCCCTGATCGTTCCCCTATTGGACATAAGTACAAAATACATTATTAAATGTCTTTTTAATGTGTTTATTTATTTTTAACCATCATTTGGTTCTCGCTAATAAAAAAATCCTGATTTAAAGTGACTCGGGGTTCGTACTGTCATGGAAAACCTGGAAAAGTCATGCAAGTCCTTGAACAAGTTAAATCCCAAAAGTTTTGGAAAAGTCATGGAAATTTGTTATATTCATGTTTATTTACGCAGTTTAATTGAAATAATAAACGTGTATATAAATCATGTTTATTCATTTGTCATTTGAGGTTTATACTCATGTATACATTGAGATTTCACAAAATGTTTGGCCATGAAAATTTGGTTTAAAGTCCTGGAAAAACTTCGGTCAACGTGTATGAACCCTGGTTACTGTAAACTTTAAAAGGATTATAAAACTTTTAATTTAATACTGATGCCGCTGCGGTATATATGGCCCATGTGAGTTTAGGTTTATCTGGAGATAAATCTTTTATCCTCGCGGTAGTAAATGATTACATTGAAACCCATATTCATATTTACTCAAGTTAACCAAAACTGTTAGAATTTAATTTACAATGTGACAGCCTGAACAAGATGTGCCTATGTGACACATTTAATGATGCATCGCTGACATATTACCTTATTTTAAAAGGTGAAATACTTTTGAACTCCACCCTGTCTTTAAGCAATATACTGTGCATGTCATAGAATATTATTCATATTTTACATCATGACATGTCATGTCTGGAAGGGTAATAAATAAATAGCTCTGTTACAGTTTTAAAAAAAGCATTATTCCAAAGGTTCGATCCATGGAAGTGTTTAACAGCCACTAAGTGGGTGATATGTGCACAATGAGCCAGAAGGTGGCGCTGTCGCACTGTGATCAACAGGTTGGGCAATAACTTCTTTGCTGTATGGCTCACAAAAACACTAACACTGTCTGTTTGGGAGACAAACTACAAAGTTGGACTACGTCCCCTCGTCACACTCCACATGGGCCAATAGGGGGCCAGCACCTGATGTTTAACCCCCACGGGCCCCTAAAGCGAGGTCATTCTGGCCATGCTCAGCAGTTTAACGATCAGTCCAATTGCATAAACATCCAGATGCAATAACTATTCAAACAAACTGTAAACATGTCCAGTTGCCACTTTGGTATGATATGAGGTCACACTTAGTGATATATGGAAAGGGACTCAATTTTATGTGTATTAATTTTAAATGCAGCATTATAAATGAACAATTGAGCAATGTATTGTCTTATGAAAAGCACGAACAATCTAATCAATTGAAGCGCGTTTACAAGCCTGTTAAAAATATATATATAGTTGTCCTAATCTAATTACATAGTTATTTATTTCCCCTCTGATACAATCAGAAAGTTATAATTCCTGATCCTCCCTCGGTCAAGTCGTCCAAGATGACGTCAGCGAGGAGAGAGCCCCTGATTGGTCGGTCCGCACCAGGAAGCCATGAGCTGACTGTTGACAGCTCTCTGGCTAAGTACGGCGGCGGAACAGTGCTGCCTCATGAAGTAACGGCGAGGCTTTGGTCCAGCGGGTCTCTTGCCGCGCTCCAACACATTTGTGTCGTGCCGCTGTGGGTGAAAGGTTTTGTCCTTGGCAACAGACGTGAACGATATGAGGCGTTGTGTTGCGCGTGCCCAGCTACTCGCTTAGCTCGCTACCTAGCTCTACTTAGCTCCCTGTGGATCTTCTGCCATCCGGAGCGTCACCATTCATCCGCTCAACGGGCGCGCGCGTTGCCGTTAAATCTAGTTGGAGCCAACGCCGCTCGACATTTTGGGGGAATTGATAACTCTGTAGGCTAACTGATACCGTCAGATAGCTTAGTGACAACGGGGCTGCTAGTTATTCAACTGACGTTAGTTATTCACCTGCGCGTCGCTAAGTTACAGCTAGGTTAGGCTAGCTGAGGTGTTGTGGTCAAAACGGCAACCTCGCGTGACGTAACTCGCGAACACTTTTTTTTATTTATATAACTCGCTTGACTTCATAAACTCTGTTATTGTGCTGCCACTTAATTGACTTTCATAACTTTGAGAGTTTATCCGGCTTAAAAAATGAATATTAATTATAATATCGCATTGTTTTATAACTTTATTTCGCGTTGATGCAGACCGAATTCGAACTGACCGGAAGTGATTCGACTCGTTAATCAGTGACGCGCCCCGCCTGTCAGTTTACTCGCAGTCTGAGATGGACGGCGGAGAGGAGGTGCGAATGGACGCTGCCCCGCACTGCTGCTCCACCTGTGATGGAGGAGGGGAGGTCGCCGGGCGCAGCCTGGCTCGACGCAGCAAGAAGACCCGCAGCCAGAGCGCCTCCTCCGCTGCCAGCTCCTCCTGCGACTACAGGTAAAGTAGTGCGTCCCTCCTCAGTCTTATGCTTTATTGTTGGCAAGATGCCTGAAATATGGTATCCGTTTAATACACGTTTAAGAGATTGCTTCGTCTTGTTTTACCATATATAATGTGTCGGTAAATGCACCTTTTTTAAATTTTGAACCATCCTCATGCCGACTGGTTCACCTTTACAGCCTCATAGTTGACACTTGCTCCATGCTGGAGTTTGTTCATCACCTATGTTAATTCAATTCAATTCAGTTTATTTGTATAGCCCAATTTCACAAATTACAAATTTGTCTCGGAGTGCTTTACAATCTGTACACATAGACATCCCTGCCCCAAAACCTCACATCGGACCAGGAAAAACTCCCAAATAACCCTTCAGGGGGAAAAAGGGAAGAAACCTGGAGGAGAGCAACAGAGGAGGATCCCTCCAGGATGGACAGATGCAATAGATGTCATGTGTACAGAAGGACAGATTTAGAGTTAAAATACATTCAATGAATATGACAGAGTGTATGAATAGTTCATAGTAGGCATATTTCACGATGGAGACCTCCACGATCCATCAGGCAGATGGCGGTGGGGAGGAGGAGTTGGCGGAGTCTCAACAGTGGGCGGAGTCTCAACAGGACAGTGGCGTAGTCATGAGCAGGAATTCCACGACCCAGACGATCCATCAGGCAGATAGGATCTATGCCGTCTCATAGGGTCCGATGACCCCATGAGACGTGAAGTCAAAAGGACTCCGGGGAGAAAGCAGAGTTAGTAACGTGTGATTGAGAGATGAAAATTCATCCTTAAGGAGAGAAAAAAGAGGAGATAGGTACTCAGTGCATCCTAAAACGTCCCCCGGCAGCTATAAGCCTATAGCAGCATATCAAGGGGCTGGACCAGGTGAACCTGATTCAGCCCTAACTATAAGCTCTGTCAAAGAGGAAGGTCTTCAGTCTACTCTTAAACGAGGTGACTGTGTCTGCCTTCCGGACTGAAATTGGAAGCTGGTTCCATAAAAGAGGAGCTTGATAACTAAAGGCTCTGGCTCCCATTCTACTTTTTAAGACTCTAGGAACTACAAGTAGTCCTGCATTTAGTGAGCGTAGCTCTCTAGTGGGCAATATGGTACTACAAGCTCCTTAAGATATGATGGAGCATCACCAATCAAGGCTTTGTAGGTTAAGAGAAGAATTTTAAAAGTGATTCTTTATTTTACTGGGAGCCAGTGCAGAGCAGCTAGTGCAGGAGTGATGTGATCTCTTTTCTTAGTTTTAGTGAGAACACGAGCTGCAGCATTCTGGATCAACTGGAGGGACCTAAGAGATTTATTAGAGCAGCCTGATAATAAGGAGTTGCAGTAATCCAGTCTCGAAGTAACGAACGCGTGAACCAATTTTTCTGCATCTTTTTGAGACAAGATGTGCCTGATTTTACAGCCCTCTTTCCCCCCCCCCCCCCCCCCACTCACGTCAGTCTAGCTCCTGTTGTCTCCCGCCGGCTTCGCGTGAACTCATCTTTCATTTGATGCATCTACACGTTGGTTTTGTTTGTGTGTCGGTCTAAATGTACAGACGGCAACACGATGACCGTGGGATCTCTTTGAACAGACGGCCGCTGCCCCTCCGAACACTTTTTGAGCGAGTCGACACTATCTTTGCGTGACGTGTGTTCACGTTATGTCAACAGCGGTGAGGTTTTTCACAGAATCCGACTGCTGAGAGGATTTGTCCGGCTGAGCGGCGCGTCGAGTGCTCTTGTCGTCGGAGGCGGTCGCCCGTTGGCTCCGTGTCATTGACCTTTGACCTCTCCCCACCCAACACAATCGTGTTGTTTCAACAGATTTTCACATGTTCCGCCGTGCCTCGCTTTGTCTCTCCCTCCGACACACACTCGCAACGCTTGCACTACGCACTGAGCTTCTCTAAGGTGACTCCCCCCATTGAGATTTTTTTTTTCTCAACTCAAAATTGTCTGGGAGCCATATGCCGTCACCGGAAGAGCCACATATGGCTCGCGAGCCATAGGTTCCCGACCCCTGATCTAGGCGTTGCTCAGGTAACACTGTATTCACCCACTGGCGCTCCCTTTCTATTGGTTGGCACATTTGTAATGTGAATTCACTCTATTGTGGAAGTTGACAGTGAAGCAGGAATGATCAGGAATAATGTTAACGGTTATTAAAACTGCCGGGCCTCATTTGGTCGTCTGCCGACGCAGCGTTCGCAGTGCAGAGACTTGAGACAATTTAGCATTTTTGCATTATTAGCACTGATCCATTGTTCAACACCGAAGGTCACGGAGAACATTCGGCCCGTTTTTAATGTAACATTTTAGGAAGAGCAGTGGGCCGTCACAAAAAGATCCGCAGGCTGTGGAATAATCTCGTGGCTCTTTCTCTAAATGCCTCAGAAGGGCACTCGGCCTTCACTTCCCCTTCTTCTTTTAAACGGGGAAATGAAAGTCAGAATTTAAGTCCAAATCTTAAAGCGTAAACAGGCATTTAGGCATTTTGAGACATCGATCGGCGACACATGCCGCTCACAGTAATGGGAGTGTAACGCTTCACACAAACATTGCCTCTTTTCCTTCGCATTGAAAACGCGGAAGGTAATGTTTTGATCGCCGTGTATTTATTTATTTATTTTATTTATTTATTTATTTGTATGCGTGTTACTCGCATAACTACAAAAGTATTAAACCGAATCGCATGAAATTTGGTGGGATGATTGGTTATTATCCGGGGACCATTTGATTAGATTTTGGGATCGATCGGGTCAAAGGTCAAGGTCATGAAAAAGGTCAAAATCTTTATCTTTATCCAATTGGCATGCAACTAATGCCAACATGTTCATAATTCAATGCCCAATCTTGTGCCCGTTCTAGTTTTTTATTGTTTGAAATCAGCACGCAGCTTAACGTCTTAATGTTTGTTCTTTTTTCTTTCACAACTTGGACAGACGTTTGCACGCATTCTGTGTCTTTAAAACCGAAATGTTTTGCATTTGTCGTCCCGTCTTGCAGGAGGTCCCAGTCGCTTCACGGACCAAGCCCTGTGACCACGTTCGGCCCGAAGGCATGCATGCTGCAGAATCCACACACTGTCATGTAAGTCGGACGGAGCAAATAGTTTCAACACCACGAGGAGGGTTTGTGCTCTCTTTTAAAAAAATGTTTACAGGGTTCGTACGGACACGGAAAACCTGGAAAAGTCATGGAATTTTAAAATGTGCATTTCCAGGCCTGAAAGTCCTGGAAAAAACGTAAATCATAAAAGTTTTGGAAAAGTCATGGGAATGTGTTATAATCACATGTTCATTTACGCAGAGTTTGAAATAATGAATATGTTTTTTAAAGAAAGACGCTCAAAATATAAGCCGGCGTACGCTCTCAATACGCAACATGTTCTAAATTGTTCATGTTTATACCGAGATTTCAGTTTGGTCATGAAAATTTGGTTAAAAGTCCTGGAAATCCATTGATCAAAATGTGTAAGAGCCCTGTGTTTAAGATAAGAGTCAGTGTACAACATTCTCAATCTAGAAGCAGAAAGCTACCGGAGCCACTTGTGGTTGCTTTTTTCAACTACTCGCTGTCACATTTTTCGGGGAAAAAGTTGAGCCTGACTCAAACTTTCCCCATACTCGCATAATTAAGTGGAACAGATGAATTCTCTCTGTTTAATATTCCAACACCGTGTTGAATAAATACAAGACTTTTTCACGTAGCAACAGGGTGCCGTCGCCGCTGATTGGCCGGCGAGCGCTGTGTGTAAAACGAGCCGCCCGTCTATGAATGCTTCAACCATCTTTTCATGTCGCTGGACCAACAACAAGCTTCCTCCCTAATTTAAAGGCAGTGTGAAGTATATGAAGGTAGATTTGTGTTTTTATAACGTAAAAAGATTTTGAGAGCAAATTTGAGATCAGATTTTTAATTATAGAGCAAAGATTTTTGATTTGCAGCAACAAATTCTCGTTTCATCAGCAA
This sequence comes from Pseudoliparis swirei, assembly GCF_029220125.1. Lineage (NCBI taxonomy): Eukaryota > Metazoa > Chordata > Actinopteri > Perciformes > Liparidae > Pseudoliparis > Pseudoliparis swirei. Next base: position 4,555,809 of record NC_079396.1, read on the forward strand.
AGCTAATTAATTTACTTACAAACGAGAAATTTTCTCTCCAAACCTTTTTTGTTTGTTTGTCACAAATCTACCTTCATAGAAGTACGAGACGTCTTTATGGTTCGTAAAAAAATCAGAAGTATCGAACGTCGGACCGGTTCCATCGTCGGTGCAGTTTGCGTGACGCTAAAAAATAAACGTGACCGTCGTCTCCTCGACCGGCAAAGAAGTTTTTGTTTTAACTCCATCGGGTTTATAACGTTTAAACATTACCTGACGGCGCGTGGCAGCCGCGATGGAACAACTCGTGCTAACTAAACCGCGACGCCACGTACATCATTTAGCTAGCTTACGGTACGGAAATATAAAGAAACCTACATCCACTTTGTGTTTTTACGTTTTTTCTTAAAGTGGAACAAGATTGTTATTCGCCTGAGCATTGGCGGGGTGGAGTGACATCACTCTTGTTCTCCGATGAGTCGATTATTAACAGCTGTTCTATGGAGGACCTAAAATGGCTTAAGTATAAATAAATAAATGCATGTATAAATAAATAAATGCTTAAATAAATGTATAAATAAATACAGGAATAAATAAATAAATGCTTAAATAAATGTATAAATAAATACAAGAATAAATGTATAAATACAGAATTGACAGCTCATTTGAATATACGGACACGTAAATGTCACACATAAATAAATGAAGAAATACCTGTGGACACATAAATAGAGAAATATATAAATGAAGAGATACAGAAATGTAGAAATATATTTATTTAATGATGTCCTGTTGATTTATAACTTATATTTATTCATTCCTGTATTTATACATTTATTTAAGCATTTATTTATTTATTTATTCATGCATTTATTTATACTTAAGTCATTTTGAGTCCTCCATACCGTTCTCCCTGTAGCGGGTCATACAGCTACATGGCCAACATGGCCATGCTGGGTATTTCTCCTCAACTTGTCGTTTCTGAGAATCTTATGACCTCACGAGCCCAGTCTTGCACTTTAATGTCCTAATATCTTGTGTCACTAAAGAAGCAAAACTACGATCATTCTGCGCCGCGTGTCAACACGCACGCTCCCGATCGGCTCGTTTCACTGCTTTTTTCAATGAAATATTGTAATCCGAGCACGTGCTTCATGGTAGTATTTGTTTTTTCTACATCTAATATTAAAAATGCATTGTATTTGTATAGTGCTTTAAAAGTTACTCAAAGGCCTTTTTTACATGGTAAAAACAGAAATAATAGAATCAATAACAAATGTAAACAATAGACATACCGGTAGGAAAGGAAAAGCATACAGGACTAGCATCACAGGGTAACCCTCCTATTACCTTTGGGGTCCATTTGACCCCATTCAAAGTTTAACGTCTCTAAAAAAATGATTGACATCATTAGTTTTGATTCATATTTCATGACTTTTCCTAATTTATTGGGGACAACTGGGAAAACATAAAATGCACATGATGATATGTTTTCAATGTCCTGGACACAACTTGTACGCATCGGTGTTCTTTGGGGTCAATTTGACCCCAGGCTGTTTTTCACTGTGTAAAACATAAGGAATATCAACTTTTTTATTTATTTAAAGGGATATTTAGGTCGTCAACAAACAAATATAAAGTACCTCACACTTAAACTTGGGAAACAATATTAATTAAAATAATTTTCTGGAGGTTTTAATTGCCGGGGTCAAATTGACCCCAAAAGTAGAAGATGTTAGTACATTTGAAGGTAACAGGAGGGTTAAAAGCAGATTATTAATTTAAAGAATATTGAACTAGTATTCTTTGCTGTGTGGGGAGCCAGTGGAAGTTTTTAGGGGCTGGGGTTTCAATACAAGTGATTAGAAACATAATCGTATAACCTCAAACGCAAGTTGCTGCAGAGCTGTCGCGCTCGGAGGCAGCAGGTGTTTGCTGGTATTGTGTCACACCATCATGGCTCTCTACCCGTCGTCAGACTGTTGTCCTCTTGAGTCGCTCTGTCACGTAAGTCGCTCACAGCACTGTTTGCTCTCGGCAGCTAATTGAAGATTTAGCTTCTTCAAAGCTGCTAGACGGGTTAAAAGTAGCAGAACCAGTCGAGTGTGTGTGTGTGTGTGGGCGGTGGGGGGGAGGCAGGCAGGTGTTATGTATGTCTTTGGATTTATTTTGTGAGACAATAAATGTGTTTCTGGGATTATAAACAAACAAACTGCACGCAGATACGACGACACCCATTGCATAATTTTGGGGCGGCTGTAGCTCAGTGGGGTAAGAGGGCCGTCCTGCAACCGCAAGGTTGTGGGTTCGATCCCCGCTCTCCCCATTAGTTGCAAGTCGAAGTGTCCTTGAGCAAGGCACTGAACCCCCAGTTGCTTCCTGGGCGCATCACTGCAGCCCACTGCTCCTTAATAACTAAGGAGGGGTTAAATGCAGAGAACTAATTTCCCCTTGGGGATTAATAAAAGTGTATATTTATTTTAATTTTATAATGACACAGCCTACTGATATTTTTCACCCCGCACTTCCTCTTCCTGCAGGTCGTCAGGGACTTTTAATGGAAATTGGTCATTGTGGAATTTTTTGTGGGTTGACAAGGAAGCAAAAAACATTTTTTTTTCCTACTTGTTGATACTTTAAGGGTGACGTTATGACACTATAATTAAGAGTAGGATATCAAGATTAGTTTTTATATATATTTATACAAATATATGTATATACAGTATAATTATATATATTTATATTAATATATATATGTATATACAGTATAATTATTAGGGCTGTGAAACGATTAACATTTTTAATCGGGTTAATCACAGGTTTTTGTGGATTAATCATGATTAATCACATATTACCGATATTCTCGGTATATTTTGTGAGAACATAGAGATTTATGACAAAAGACGGATATATACATTTATACATTCTTCTATACAATGGTGCTGCAACTCAGCAGTTATTTAGCAGTTTTCTTCCATATGGAACATTAATACATCTTCATCCTAAACAGAATGTTTAACCCTCCTGTTACCTTTCGGGTCAATTTGACCCCATTCAATGTTTAATGTCGGTGTTCTTTGGGATCAATTTGACCCTAGGCTGTTTTTCACTGTGTCAAACATATAAGAAATATCAACTTTTTTATTTATTTAAAGGGCTATTTAGGTAGTCAACAAACAAACATAAAGTACCTCACACTTAAACTTGGGAAGCAATATTAATTCTATTAATTTTCTGGAGGTTTTAATTGCTGTGGTCAAATTGACCCCGAGGGTAAATTATGTTAGTAAATGTAAAGGTAACAGGAGGGTTAAACAGAACATTTTTCTCTTGTTTGTCAACCATTAACTCCACCATGATACAATCTAAAGGCCTCTAGTCTTCCTCTAGCAGCTGCTGAGGCAAACTGACTGTGTGGGTTTTCTTAATGAACTGGGCCGTGATGAAAGGGACGGCGGGGACACCGCTGCAAAGCTGAAACCTCACCGGCCCGGACAGGTGGACAGATTGACAAGTGACTTTTTTGCTCGGTCCCGATGCGCGCACGGAGCTCTGTGGCGCGAGACGGAGATCGATAAGTGTTAACGCAACGCGAAGAGACAGAAATGACATGCTGCTGTGGAGATACGATCAACAACAGACGTTTAGTTTAATAAAAGAACAAAGACGTGCTATAGAGAACATGTCAGGGGTGGGCCAATCTCTTTAATGTCATGCGATCTACCGACACTACGCCGCGATCGACTGGCAGGTCGCGATCGACGTGTTGAGACCCTGATCTACAGGAAGTAAAAGTCGTAACAAGGTTTCCGTAGGTGAACCTGCGGAAGGATCATTACCGATGAACAGACCGTCTGCATGAGAGCGGACAGAGTTCAGATTGAAGTGGTGTATTGGAAGCTCATTCTGCAAGTGACTTTTTTTTCGTCCCGACGACCAACAACAGACGGATTGGAAGCTCATTCTGCGCATGCGTTAAAAAAAAAAACTAGTTAAACCTGGAATTGAATTAACTGAGTTAACGCGTTATTTTTCACAGCACTAATAATTATATATACATATTTATATTAATATATTTATATTAATATATATATAATTATATCTTTATCTTACTTTTGTATGTTTATGCATCCTGTGTCATTTAGAATCATTTAAGTGTTTTAAACAATGCATTCTTATAATAGAGAACAATCATTTTGGCTTAATAGATCTTGTGAGCCATAATCCTTCTGCCATTAGAGTAGACATACTCGTTTCAGGAACAGCATTGTTGTGTGTCAGTAAATCTCACCCGTCCTATAAGGAGAGTCTTTCCCTGAAATGGGTGTGTGCAGCACAGCCGAGTGGGCTGAGCTGAGTCGAAGTCAATTTAAAGATGAGCGAGAGCCTTAAATTCAGCCTCAGAATGCACCAGGACGGTTTAGTGTCAAGTCCTCATCGGGACCAGTATAGCCGCGGTGGATCCAGCCCGAGTGCTCGCCGGCCGACCCTGGAGCCCGACCACGGCACGCAGAGAGAGAGAGAGAGAGACTCTCCCCCTGAACCTCGCTCAGCCTCTCGGACCAGCCGGCTTCACGGTGAGGAGTGAAACCGATCCCGTTGCCACAGCCGCTCAACTGTGTGTCGCAATCGAGGAAGTAGTTTGAGGTAGAAAATGAGCCGTTCTGCCAGCGCGGGCCACCAGGACAGAGGCCGGGTCTCCACCTGAACCCTCACCGCGAAGCAGCAGCATCCTTGTTACATGTGTACAGCCATGAAGTTCAACCAGTGCGTACTCCAGGACACTCCTGGGAACCCCGGCGAGAACAAAGTGTGGAAATGGTGAGAGCCTTTTCTTTCTCAACAGAGAGAACCAGTGTTGATGATCGGAGAGCACGTCGGACCGATGCCACGCTGCAGCGGGTTGGACAACGTGCACGGCTGCTTGAGTTTACCTTGAATGAAGAAAGAACCATTTTAATATTTGGCTTAATTTGATCAGGGTTTGGGCTGCTATGGTTTTTTTTTTTTTAGGAGGCTGAAATCAACGATATGCGGTAGTAGTAGTAGTAGTAGTGTGTGTGTGTGTGTGTGATCACAGGCTGGATGTGTTGCAACAGCATGGCTCTGTGGCTCGAACAGAGGGTTTTTTGTGCGTTGTGTTTCTATTGTCAGGGTGTGGATGCTTTTGAGGTGGACAGAGGAGAAGCTGTCCGCCTCAAATGCTAATGAAGTATTTGCTTTGTGTCGTCGTGTTTGTTTTGGGAGAACGCGGCCGTACACGCCTTTCCTTTTTTTGCGGTTACCCACGGTCGGTTTCATCGGGCTCTCGGACTAGGAAGTGCTTTATTATATTTGCACGTGTCTCCACCTGGGGTGCGTTTTCTTTGGAAGTCTAAACGCCAGAGGGATCCGACACCCTGACCGAACGGCGTCTAAACATTTGTTGTTTAATATGTACAGTAGCAGATCGTCTGTTGCCACATGTGCAGGCGTTGACACGCTGCTGAAAACCTGTTCGGTCGGGGAGAGGCGTCGGAGCACGACGACAAAAATCACCATCGGCAAAAAGGCTCACGTAAGGGTGTCCGCTGGGATCCGCAGTAAAAAAAACAACAACATGAATGCGGCAAACTGTCTCTCACACTGCGTGACGCTCTTGTACGACCAGAGGGAAGAACATGTGGAGTGGAACTAAAGCCGAATGTTTACGTGATCGCCCTCAGGAATCGGCTACACCGATGTGTGCGGCCGGTTCTAACCCGGCTTATTTACCGAAATATTTTTAAAGGTAGGACGCCTTGTCTGGTCAGAGCTTAAATATCTCTGAAATATCATGTCTTTTTGTTTCATCCCTCAGGAGTTCCGATTGTTCACGCCCCTGTTGGTGTAATCATTTATTACGCAACGGTTTTCTCTCCGGTTTCGTCCTCGTGGCTCTTTGCTCGCCATCTCAGAATGCCGTGATTTCAGAGCTTTAGTTGAAGACATTTATATTACCTTCGCATTGAAAATGCGGAAGGTTATGTTTTGATCGCCATGTATATATTTATTTATTTGTATGCGTGTTATTCGCATAACAAAAAAAGTTTTAAACCGAATCGCATGAAATTTGGTGGGATGATTGGTTATTATCCGGGGACCATTTGATTAGATTTTGGGATCCCTTCAAACAAAATTCAACATTAAGGCCACACATTTGGAATTACCTCCCTCAACCTCACAGTTAATTAATATCACCTCCTCAAATAAATTAATCTCAAAAATATGTAGTATAATATCACACTCTGAAATAATAACCATACCAATAATAAAATGGGAATTTGACTTGGCTATCACTCCTGATGCCGACTTCTGGACCAAAATTTGTACTAATATATATTTTATGACCAAAAATACAAATTTACAACTAATACAATATAAAATACTTCACAGAATTCACTACACTGGGCACAAAATGTTTAAAATGGGTTTCACTACAGATATCTGTCCACATTGCATGCAAAATACTCAGGATAGTTACATTCACGCCACCTGGCACTGCACACCAGTTCAACACTTTTGGAAACAAATAACTGAGTCACTGTCTGTTTTCCTGGGCTGCCTCATCCCATTATCCCCATCACTCTGTTTACTGGGAGACATCTCATCTATAAACCTGAGCAAAACAAACTGCAAAATACTTCTCGTGGCCCTAACTATCGCCAAGAAAACAATCCTCGTGAACTGGAAATCAAGGAATAACACACATATCTTACACTGGAAAAATTTAATGTCAGAATATATTTCAATGGAACAACTCACCTCATCTATCATTTACAATACAACAGAACACCACGACATCTGGTCATCATTCACTATAGAATATATACACTTTTATTAATCCCTAAGGGGAAATTAGTTCTCTGCATTTAACCCATCCTTAGTTATTAAGGAGCAGTGGGCTGCGGTGATGCGCCCGGGAAGCAACTGGGGGTTCAGTGCCTTGCTCAAGGACACTTCGACTTGCAACTAATGGGGAGAGCGGGGATCGAACCCACAACCCTGCGGTTGCAGGACGGCCCTCTTACCCCACTGAGCTAAAGCCGACCCATTTTTTTTACAAACATGACACCACTCTTATTTTATTAGTTAATTAATAAATACACACGCACACACATATACACATGTACACATGCATCTGTTTTTCTTTCTTCTTCTCCTTCTAATTATTATTATGTTTTTTTTTTTTTTTTTTTCCCCCCCCCCAGAAATATTCTGACTTTATGATGTTATGTCCATTGTTTTGTCGTCTGCATTGTTTATTGTCCTCTAGGTGTTATGTCTATGTATTGTCTTTTGTCTTAAAATAAAATTATTTTAAAAAAAAATTTAAAAAAAAAGATTTTGGGATCAATCGGGTCAAAGGTCACGGTCACGGTCAAAATCTTCTTTTTACCATAGCACGGTCAATTTTTATCCAATTGGCATGCAACTTATGCCAACATGTTCATAATTCAATGCCCAATCTTGTGATATGCGAAGGTATGCGCTCTACCGAGTGCCCGTTCTAGTTTTTTATTTTTTCATCCTCAAAACTTTGCCCTTTCACTGTTTGCATTCTGCCAATAATACCCCCAACCCACTGCTAAGGGTTGAGATCTGGAGGGGGGGGACAGGCGTGCATACGATACGCGTGTCGGCTGTATGCGTCTGCAGAGTGGACTTTATGCCGGTGACCCATCGGTCCTGATTCTGAGGAACAATGGGACGCTTCGGTTTGTTTACACCTCTTTGCATCGGCCACGCTCTGGGGTTCAAGGCTCAGGCCTTTGCTGATGCAATGTGTGTGTGTGTGTGTGGGGGGGGGTAATTCTCGAGTCCGTCTTCCCCCCTCATGAGCTCCGTCTCGTGTTTTGTGTGTTCAGGCACATTCAAGACCCCGCCAGCCAGAGGCTGACGTGGAACAAGCCACCACAAAGCGTCCTCGTCATCAAGAAGATCCGCGACGCCAGTCTGCTTCAGCCCTTCAAGGAGATCTGCACGTTCCTCACCGAGGTACGGCCTCCGATTCACCGCTGGTGACGCTCAATGTGGCGATGGCAACAATGAGCCGAACTCTGGGTCTGAGGGGGCAAAGCTGCAGAGGAATCGACGCAGAGACAGTTTGTGTGGGACGCAGTCTTTCTCTCAAAAGTCCTTGCTGGTAGTTGCTAATGTGTGTGTGTGTTGTTTTTGTAGATGAAAGACTTGATTGTTTATGTGGAAAAGAAAGTTCTGGAGGACCCAGCCATTTCAGACGATGAAAACTTTGGAGCCATTACGAAGAAATTCTGCACTTTCAGAGACGGTATGGAAACTCCCTCGTGTGTGTGCAAGTGCGTGTGGATATACATGCGTGTGTGTGTGTGGGTATACGTGTGTGTGTGTGAAGATACATGTGTGTGCGCACGTGTGTGTGTGTGTATATATATATATATATACACATGCGTGTGTGTGTGTATAGATATATATACACACACATATATATATATACATATGTGTGTGTGTGAATATATATATAATGTGTGTGTATATATATATGTGTGTGTATATATACACTACCATTCAAAAGTTTCAGAACACCTCCATTTCTCCAGTTTTTATTGTAATGTACACAGTTTAATTTCTCAATTTACTCTGAAATTAAAGCATAAAACACATAAACAATTGGAGATAAAAAATAAATCATGGAATCGCTTTGTTAGACAGTAATCTACATATGTTAGACAAGATCACTAAAAGCTGTATTGTCTTTCTATTCCTTTAGATCTTGATGACATCTCCAACCGCGTAGACTTCATCATCTGTCTCGGTGGGGATGGAACTTTGCTTTACGCGTCTTCGCTCTTCCAGGTATTCAGCCAGTGGTGCCTCACTTTTTATAAAGTACCTGTGTGTGTGTGTCTTTACATGGTCTGACACACCAGTCCTCTCCTTGCTTTCTGATTGTAGGAGAGCGTTCCACCAGTTATGGCCTTTCACCTGGGCTCCCTGGGATTCCTGACACCTTTCAAGTTCGACACCTACCAGTCTCAGGTCACCCAAATTATCGAAGGTAGTGAATATTCTCCAACCTGTCTGAACCACTCTTGTTCTGTTTTGCATACTATGTATGTCTTTGATGTCAATGAGATAAATAACTGCGCCTCCACTTCTCCAGGTTGGTCTGCATTCTTGTGTAGGTGGAAGCATTGACTATACAGGACTGTCTCAGAAAATTAGAATATTGTGATGAAGTTCTTTATTTTCTGTAATGCAATTAAAAAAACAAAAATGTCATGCATTCTGGATTCATTACAAATCAACTGAAATATTGCAAGCCTTTTATTCTTTTAATATTGCTGATTATGGTTTACAGCTTAAGAAAACTCAAATATCCTATCTCTAAATATTAGAATATCATGAAAAAGTATACTAGTAGGGTATTAAACAAATCACTTGAATTGTCTAATTAACTCGAAACACCTGCAAGGGTTTCCTGAGCCTTGACAAACACTCAGCTGTTATAAATCTTTTTTTTAACTTGGTCTGAGGAAATATTAAAATTTTATGAGATAGGATTTTAGAGTTTTCTTAAGCTGTAAGCCATAAAGAATAAAAGGCTTGCAATATTTCAGTTGATTTGTAATGAATCCAGAATGCATGACATTTTTGTTTTTTTAATTGCATTACAGAAAATAAAGAACTTTATCACAATATTCTAATTTTCTGAGACAGTCCTGTATATATGTATATATATATATGTGTGTGTGTATATATTAGGGCTGTCAATCGATTAAAAAAAATTAACTAATTAATCGTACATTTTGAAATTCATTAATCGCGATTAAAAGTTTGTTTCTTTTCTTTTTAAAGACAAAACTTCACAGAGCTGTGTTTTCAAAGAGGCTCCTACCTATGAAGTGCCAGTGAGGTATTTAATATTGTGGATGATAAATTGTTTCTTCAGTGAAACATCCAGATTAGTAAAAAAAAAAGAAGTATATTGAGACCCCATTGGTCCTGTCATCTTTAACACTGAACAACAGAACCAGTGGCCTTGGTAACTGACTGACATTCACATATGTCACGTTAACCCTCTGGAGGCTGGGGGCATTTTATACATTTTACAAAACATGTAAATTCACCTTTTAAAGGCGTTTGCATGTGACACATACCCACGTGTTATACAGCAAACATTCCAGAACAATCTCAGCTCTATATATGAGGCTCAGTTGTCCTCGTGCCGTGTTCTCTGGTTCTCTGACTGACAGGCTGCTATAGAGCCTTACCCGTGAGGTGGGAGGTCCTTTGTGATTTACTGAGTGTTCATTGGTTGTTTTTTTCGCTAAATGTTGACAGACAAACGGATTGACCAATCACGGTGAAGGTTTCGTGTGACGAGTTCTTTCCGCGCCGTGTCCCCCGACACGTCGCCCCTCCGTTCCTCTGTGTATCAGAGGGAGCGGAGGAAGGAGGAGCAGGAGGAAACCCGACTGATTCATCCACGAGTTAAACTGATTTATGCTCCTTATTTTCGCGGAGAAATAATTGTTTTAAAAACGGAAACAGTGTTAAACCGTACTGCCGCGGTTTGACATTCAGGGGAGTGAAAAAACTTCAACGAACACCGGAAGTAAACAAAGTTGCGTTAATTGCGTTAAAATATTTTAGTGCATTAACGCGGCCAAATTAATCGCATAGATTAACGCGTTAACGCTGACAGCCCTAGTATATATATATCTTCTTTTTTTCTTTTTTATTTAAATTATATGCGTGTGTATATAAATTTATTTTTATGTGTATTTTTAATTTTTATATATGTATATATTATTTGTATATATTATATGTATATATTATTTATAATATATATGTGTATATATTTGTATATTTATTTATAATATATATATATACATAAGATGTATGTGTATACATTTATTTATAATATGTATTTATATATTATGTGTGTATGTATTTGTATGTTTATCTATGTGTGTGTATATATATTATATATTTATAATATGTATATATTTATTTATAATGTATACATATTTATAATGTATACATATTTATTTATTTGTATATAATATGTGTATGTTATGTATGTAATAATATAAATGTGTATGTAGGTAATGCTGCCATCGTCCTGCGAAGTCGTTTGAAAGTCCGGGTTCTCAAAGAGAGCTGCGAGAAGAAGGCCAAAGTTGACGAGAACTGCATCATCCTGACCAACGGGGACGTCGAAAGCAGCCGGAGAGCGGTGCAGTATCAGGTAACATCTGCACCCTGTTACCGCGCTAACGGCCAATGGGCTGTGGGTACGCACTGTAAACATGACAAACCGGGCAAAGCCATGCGGTTCCAACAGAATGACTCGCTTGACTTCGCCGCGATGCTTTTTGGGGCGGTTCACAACATGTTGTTGAAGAGCCACGACCGTAAACACAGAGACGGATCTCTGACTGCAGCTAAGTGGTTAATCGTGATTGAAAGGTTTGTTTACTGACACAAATCCCATGATGAGGCCCGGTGACTCGTCGAGTGCAGAGTGTAGACCAGGTGTTGTGGTTTATGACAAACGGGTGACCACGTGTGTGTGTGTGTGTTTCAGGTACTGAACGAGGTGGTGGTGGACAGAGGACCCTCCTCGTATCTCTCCAACGTCGACCTCTTCCTGGATGGACACCTCATCACCACCGTGCAGGGGGACGGTGAGTGGATAATCTGCCTGGGGAAAACCCAAATGCTTCCAAGGGTCCGTCTAGGTTGCGCCGCACCTCCGCCATTTTCATTGGCTGTCAAGATCAGTGCTGCAAGGCCGCGAGCGGTGACTGGCGTAAAACCAGTCTGATGGGGCGAGACGCAACTTCTAGTCTCTGTACCTCGGGCGTCACCTCCAAACAGGTGTTCAATTATATACACAAGATTCTAGACATTTTCTGTTGACATGACAGCACATACTGGAGTCACATGGTGGGTTAATTTAGTGGCTTGCGTGAACACTGAATATGCAAATGAATTCCACCGTGTGAGAACGAACGCACTCACTGAACAAGCTGTACTTTTTTAAGAATGTGATGTGCCCTGTGGCAGCATTAGAAAAACCTCTGCACCACCCTGTTGGTTTTTAGTGCTCAATCAATTGTGAGGGTAATTGCATATACTTTTGAATTCAATCGGTTTAAATAATTTATAAATCAAAATACCAAGTGTTCTTTGGTGCCAGTTTCTCTGTATGATGAGAGAATTAATCTATTTTAATGAAAATATATATACACTACCGTTCAAAAGTTTGGGATCACTTAGAAATGACTTTATTTTTCAAAGAAAAGCACTGTTATTTCAAGAAAGATAACATTAAATTAATCAGAAATACACTCTACATTGTTAATGTGGTAAATGACTATTCTAGGTGGAAACGTCTGGTTTCTAATGAAATGTCTCCATAGGTGTATAGAGGCCCATTTCCATCAACGATCACTCCAGTGTTCTAATGGTACATTGTGTTTGCTAATCGCCTTAGAAGACTAATGTCTGATTAGGAAAACCCGTGCAATTATGTTAGCACAGCTGAAAACAGTTATGCTGGTGATATAAGCTATACAACTGGCCTTCCTTTGAGCTTGAAGTTTGTAGAACAAAATTAATACTTCAAATATTAATCATTATTTCTAACCTTGTCAATGTCTTGACTATATTTTATATTCATTTGATAAATAAAAGTGTGATTTTTCATGGAAGACACAATTGTCTGGGTGATCCCAAACTTTTGAACGGTAGTGTATATATAAACTTTTTATATGTATTTATATTGTGTATATATTTATTTGTATATGTATTTATGTGTATATATTTATTTATCTATTATAATGAAAATAAGTGTGTATATATATATATCTTTTTATATGTATTTATAATATGTATATATTTATTTTTATATGTGTATATATATGTGTGTATATATATATATACTTTTAAATTCAATCGCTTTAATTCATTTATAAATCAAAATACCAAGTGTTCTTTGGTGCCAGTTTCTCTGCATGATGAGAGAATTAATCTATTATCATGAAAATAGGTGTTGGTTGCAGTCCTAATCTATTCTAGAGTGTTGGTGTGAGATTAAGAGGCCAACAGGTGTGTTTCTATTTGACTTGTCCAGACATATTTTGTTATCTGTTCACTTTGATCTTTGATTTCTAGCTGGGTGGAGTAAATGGACAACGTTGACCTCGAGCTTTTAAAAACCTGCACGTACTTTAAAATATCCAAACGTTTCCTCGTCGCCCTACACGCCCGCAGCGTGCGTCACCCAGACGTGCCGTTGTCGTCCTCTAACCCATCGTATCTGTGCCCCCCCCCCTCCCCTCCCCCTCAGGTGTGATCGTGTCCACGCCCACGGGCAGCACGGCGTACGCGGTGGCAGCGGGAGCTTCCATGATCCATCCCAACGTCCCGGCCATCATGATAACGCCCATCTGCCCTCACTCGCTCTCCTTCAGGCCCATCGTGGTGCCCGCCGGGGTGGAGCTCAAGGTACGCTCACCGGCTGAGTCCATTCAGGACACACGGGGGTTTGCACCGGTCTTACCTACAGGGTTCGTACGCTCATGGAAAACCTGGAAAGGTCCTGGAATTTTTTTAATAGTTATTTTCAGGCCTGGAAAAGTCCTGAATAGAATTAAATCCCCAAAAGTTTTAGAAAAGTCATGGCCATTTTTTATATGCATATGTTCATTTACACTGAGTTTAAAATAATGAATATGCTTTTGAAAGAATGTAGCTCCAAATTTAAGTCGGCATACTCGCACATTTTTCGCGCCGCAAGTGAACGCACCCTAACTGAAAAGACATGCATGTTTATTCTTTTAATCAAACTATTGTGTCTCATTCATTTGTGTGATTTAAGGTTATAAACTGTATGCTCTGTAATTCTCATTGTTGGTTTGAAAACGACATTTTCTCACTTTCATGGATCCACCGAGATTTCAAAAAAAATGTTGTCATGGAAATTTGTTTTAAAGTCCTGAAAATCTATTGGTGAACATGTGTATGAACCCTGTTCCTAATATGCATCTCCTGCATGTGCTCATACTACGACTATATTAAATCAATCAGTTGTCCAAAGAGAGACAGGCTGGTGTTACAGGGTACCTCCAAATGATATACACCAAAAAATACCTATTGTGTTAAATGAAAAGAAGTAAAGTGACTGGTGGATTAATTTCAGTAAACATTTTTGTGGTTTAAGAGTACATAAAAAATAATACAATTTGTTTGTGTGATTATTTTTTAGATAATGCTGTCGCGTGAAGCGAGAAACACGGCCTGGGTGTCGTTCGATGGGAGAAAGAGACAAGAGATCTGCCACGGGGACAGGTGAGCCGACGAGCGACGCCGAGTAAACGAAGGGGAACAAAAGCCCCGAGACGGATCAGAAGTTCAACGCTCGGCTTCCTCAACCCATACCGGCTTTGTTGCGTAACCGTGGCAACCGGCTTAACGGGTGTGACCCAAACGGTTCACCACTCTCCAGATTGTGTGTGTGTGTGTGTGTGAGACAAACGCCCAGAGTTGCTTCAGGAGGAAGTTGCGTTGCTGCATCTGATGTCAACACGTCCTCTTTTGTGTGTTTTTGAGCACCTGGACTTTTCTCTCTTGTTCGTCGATTGTGACACAAAACCTGATTTTATTTAAAAAAAATTTTTTTAAATCTTTTGTTCCAGTATTACCATCACCACTTCCTGCTTCCCTGTTCCCTCCATCTGTTTCCGGGACCCGGTCAACGACTGGTTCGAGAGCCTGGCCCAGTGTCTCCACTGGAACGTGAGGAAGAAGCAGAACTACCTCAGCTCGGAGGACGAGGAGTTCTGAGGCGTCTCTTCAAGGCCTTCGCCAAAGTCTCAAGGACCCCATCAGTCCTGGTTTTTAGTTTGATCTGTTTCGCTCTGTTCTTCTTCTTCTGGATCGCTCTCACCAAACTCCATTCAGAATAGTCGTAATAACGTTGCCTCCAATTTTGTTTAAATGTGTTAATTATATTTAAGCATTAGTGTTTTCATACTTGGTTTCAAAAGGCCCTTTTTTCCACAAGTCTTTTTTATTTTATTAATGCTATTTCCCCCCTCAATGACACTCACTCCCGCTGCGAGTGACAGGAAAGTTATCTACAGCCTATTGGCTGAAAGGTGAGGAGGCGGAGACTGGAGACAACTCCACACTCTTAAATGAGGACTTTTTTTTTTAATGAGTGTAATTTAAAAATGCGAGAAAGACATACAACATTGAAAAATGGGCATTTTGAGATGAACTGAAATGAAGAAATAGCAAAGGGAGGGAGGTCGGGCCCGGTGTGTTTGAAGAGATCGGCTTTTGACAAGTAATCCGGAGGGAATACAAAACTCGGGATGAACTTGGACTAAAGCTTTGAAGGGCCGTTATCGCATTACTCTTGGTCCGTTTTGGCACTTTTTGTTTTTTAAGATGGACGTCAGGGACACATCTCGTACTTTATAAACAACAAGTTAGTTCTTTCAGTCGAGGTTGGACGTTTTTCAACAAAAAAAAGAACATTTAATTAAATCAAACTCACACAAACGTACACAGTGTTAATCAAATCAGGAAAAATAACTGATGTAATGTCAGGAATGAAATGACAAATGTTGTCTTACAGCTTTCTGTAGGTGCATCGTGGGGCGGGGGAGGGGAGGGGAAAGTAGATTCACAGCACATCTACTTGGCAATAGTGACCCAAATGTACAGACTGTGCCTTAAAACGCTGGTATATCGTGAATTAATAGGAATGTAACTTTTCAAGGTTTTCACGTCGTTGCGGCGGCGCCATCACACACTCGTTGTCGCCACATGCTGTCGCCGCTGTCGTCGCCGTCTGCTGCACACGGCACTCGAGTGGCCGTCTTGGGTCGTTGCGTAACCTCCGTTCTGCAGTCGTCGTCGTTGGCGACGCGTTGGATGATGTGTCGGAGGCGCAGGGCGGTGGTCGTCGCTCCCGTGTCTTCAGTGTCCATTTTTTAACGTCCGTTTTTCCAAAACGCCGTTTAAGCCATAGCTGAACTGTGTGTAGGGTTTATCGACCGGATGTCTGCGGGTGATTTTTAAGGATTTGTAGTCTTTCCGACTTTGTTCACTTTGCTACAACTACACTGTGTTGATGAATACTTGTGGCCTACCGTACACGTCTGTCCACATGTGTTTTTATAGATCATAATTAATATATATATTATATGTTAATATATGTATGTTAATATATAAATATATATATAAATATATATCTACACAAATATATATTTATTTATATATTTATTTATATATATAAATTAATATATACATATGTTTTATTATAGATATACTCACAAAATCTAAATTGGCTTAACAAATTGTGTCTGTAACTCCAATGGACCAACTGAGCTCTGAAAAGGCAATCATTCCTTTAACTCTTGGGTATGTGTGTATATATTGTATGTGATGTTTGAATAAGATTTATTTTGTAAAGTCAATATGTTTATTAATCCGTTTACATTGTATCTTATCATTGCTGAAAATAAATCTATTTGATACTTTTTTACATTAATAAGCTCTATAATTAATTATTTTTGTCGACCAATACGTCTGTCTGGCAACGTTTTAAAAAACAGCTTTTAATATATTAGAAGTACTTGTATAGCAGTACTTCTACAACAACTTGATGACATATTTTTCATCAGTTCTTTAACATGTGTGAAAACAACATGTAAAAGCAAGAAAAACAAAAACATCTTTCACTTCTATTTTCTAAGTCGTTGTCAACTCTCAAAGTGCTTTTCATTTTTCTCACTGACTTTTGTATTTGTATGTTTGTTTCTAATATGAATCCTACTATTCCTTTTTTTTTTTTTCACAGCACTTTAATAAACGGTACATTTAACGAGGGAGTGCGTCTCCTCCTGTCTGATCCTTGTGCTTCACTGAAACCTGAAGTCCTCATGGCTTCGTGTGCTCTGAATCCTGAACTATGGTGCAAGTCATCAATTCGCCACTGAAATCGCCCCCTGGATGCAACTCCAGTTCTGTGAATATGTTATATTTTTAATGCGCTGCAGAAAAAACAAATATTCCAGTGTCTCCCAAAGAAGTAGTTGAGACGATGCAGATTACAGGGTGGAAAAGTTTGACATTAACCATTTAAAAAAAGCTCAAACTAAAGTTAGTCCACATTGGATGTAATTTAGAGGACGAAAACAAGATATTTCTCAGTAAGAACAGCTTTTATTTAGGAAGAAAACAAATAGTTCTAAGTAAAAAAGCTTTTATTTTGGAAGAAAAGATATTTCAAAGTAAAAGCGTCTTATTTCGAGAAAAAAATCGTTGGCGGCTACAAACACCAATAACTTGACGTGTTTCAAAACTCCAATATAATAATAATAAATAATCGAGGTCAAGCATACCATTGGTTTTCCAGCAGTAATCCATTTCTGAATGTATATCAGTGACATACATGCAAATGTCACTTAACTTTCTGGGGGATCTAGTATTTGGACTTAATCCCACGGTGGCCATCTTGCTAAAAACAGTCCCCAATGCTCTAGTCACTCCTGTTTGAGGAACTCTGGGAAATTATTCTGACTGTCCATGTTCATACATGCACTGCATATATATATTTATAACGACACACGATGCCATTACTGTTGTTATGCTGCAGCAGCTCATGGTGCCAGTATCAATTCCTGGATATCTGGGCCTCAGATTTGGAGACAGGGGCTCTGGGTTTAGGAGTGTGTATAAAAACAACAGAATACACAGGTTCATGTTGGGGATGTTCAGTCCATCCGGAAGCAGAGCTATCCAAACATCGCACGGCTAAGGCAGAACCCAAAACAACAGAAGCTAAGAAGGTTATGAGGGACCGGGGAAAGCAATCAGGGCGGACTAGTAATCATACAGGCAGGCAAAACACACACACACACACACACACACACAAGAAGTGAAGCTACCTGTGTGCTCTTTGAGAAGTCCACGCTGCGGACCGTCCCGGTGTGTTTAGGAGGGACTGGAAAAGGAATCTGTCCATCGTTTTCCTCTGAAGTACAGGTAGCATAACGAGTTGCATATCTTTGATGTGCTTTGGGGGCCTTTTGTTATTTTTGGGATACGATGAGTTTGAATAGTGACATCATTTAATATTTGTCTTATCTAAACATCATAATAAATCTATTGCTGCCTTTTGGTTGGGTCAACAGTAGCCTAACTGTATTCAATTCATAATAATCACCTGGTTATCAAATAATAC
The DNA here is from genome assembly GCF_029220125.1 of Pseudoliparis swirei. NCBI lineage: Eukaryota > Metazoa > Chordata > Actinopteri > Perciformes > Liparidae > Pseudoliparis > Pseudoliparis swirei. Next base: position 4,574,053 of record NC_079396.1, read on the forward strand.
AATTGAATACATTCCAATAATCAATGCAATATATAGCCTACAATCATTGTGAAGGTCTTTGACTGCACAATATTGAAAGTTCAATTCAACTTAGTTTATTTTATATCGCCCAATATCACGAATGACGAATTTGCCTGAGCGGGCTTTATAATCTGTACAAATACGACATCCCTGACCTTTGACCTCACGTCAGATCAGGAAAAACTTGTTTGGTTTTATTTTTGTTGACAAACCAGTATCAGAGCAGACAGACTGCTGTCGCCTCGCTTCAACCATTAAATCAATTGAATCAATGTTGACTTCAAAATATAACTAATCGTCAGTGTGTGCTGCCCTCCAGTGGTCACAGTGGGGAACTACAACTCACAAATGTTCTACAGTATTTAATATTGGTATAATTAAGTAATGTATATATAGTAATGAATAAAACAAGTCTAGCAATGTGATTATACCAAATTGAGAATAAAATAGAAATAGCAGTATTGGTAAACGTAACAAGTTGTCTTATTCAATAAGCCAAGCTATAAAATAATTAGTTAATTAAGCCTAAAATTGAATGAATGTTAATGTTATAAATATAAGTTATAGGTGTAGTAGTGCACAATCATTTATTCATATACAGCAGAACTGCAAACATACATTTTGATTAGCATTATGGTTGCTGGCAGTGGTGTTGACCATTTAAATAAATGTATTTGGAATAATAACCTCCATATGAGTCACAGTTGATAAGCACAGATTCCAGGCAGAGCTCCTATAATTATTGATGTTGGTTTACGTTTCAATTCTTTAAATTTTAAATAAAAATGTGTTTTATTTTTTAAATTGTATTATCACATATATACCAACGGTTTGAACACATCGTTTTATATTTTGTCTCGTGGCATTTGCAACAAAATTGAAACGTGAGTCTCACCGGAAACGCAGCAATTGCATCTTTCAAAATAAAACCATATTATTCTATTCCAGCGAAAGATACTAATTCATAAACACGAATACCTATTTAACATTTACAGAGCAAAACATTTCTATTGGATGAGTTTGTACCCCGGATAAACTTATCCTACGGGTGACCTAATGATGCCAACTGAACTCGTAATCACGAACGCCTGTCTTATTTTGAAAGGGTGTTCAGCTTCAACCGCGTTGGTCTTCTTTTTTTTAAACATTTTATTATCACTTATATCTCGACTAACGGTTTGAACATATCGTTTTATATTTTGTCTCGTGGCATTTGCAACCAAATTGAAACGTGAGTCTCACCGGAAACGCAGCAATTGCATCTTTCAAAATAAAACCAGATTATTTTATTCCGGCGAAAGATACAAATTAATAAACACGAATACCTGTTTAACATTAACAGAGCAACATATTTATATTGGATGAGTTTGTACCCCGGATAAAATTCTCCCACGGGTGACCTAATGATGCCAACTGAACTCGTAACGTGTGCAAAATTGAATTCGCGAACGTCTGTCTTATTTTGAAAGGGTGTTCAGCTTGCACGCGGCGCGTGTACTGTGAGCAGCCACGTCGCAAAGGCAGGTGCATGGACTCTCGACCCGGGTTACCCCGACAGATAGGTGACTTTTGAGTAATAGTGAGCGTTGAGTAAACATGGCGGACGGCACGGCTGGCTCTGGAGCCTCCGCTCGTTTCCACCCCACGCTGTCGCCACAAACGCACCGCGACTAACGTCAACGTGCAACTTCCTCCTTTTATTCTGCGCTCTCCGGCGGACCCGGTCGGGTTTTTGCAACAGTATTCGGCCCAAGTGGAAGCAGCCGCAGTCCCGGAGGTGAGAGGCGTTTACGTTGTGAGTTTCCATTGAACCCCGCGTCCTCGAAGTTTACAGCCCGTGTGGTTTCTTTAGCGTCAGGGTTGCTTGTAATGACACGGAACCGCCACTTGGGGGCGGATCAACAGTCAACGCCGACACAGTTCGTGTGAAAAGTGGTCCAAGTTTAGCTTTGTTCTCGGTGGAGATGCTCAGTTCAGTTTAGCTCAAGGAGGAGCTCTGTGATGCCGTGAGACAAGACCACGAAATAGTTAAATAATGTAGGCGTTAGGAGCCCATAAACATGTACTTTACGACATATTTACTGTACTGTTTAGTCATTTAAATAGTCCAGCTTTGGTTTGTGCTGCGGGGGGACATGTGTGGACATCGGTTCCATAATGTCACTGGGGCAAAGGCTATTTTGAAGAGAGGAGATGGTTGTATATGTTATATATGGGGTGAGCAGGTATGTCTTTGCATCACGGGGTTGTCGGTTCAATCCCAACCCTAGTCGATGTGTCCTTGAGCAAGACTCTTAACCCTGAGTTGCTCCCTGTAGCTGGGTCCACGGTGTATGAATACGACATGATTGTAAGTCGCTTTGGATGAAAGCGTCAGCTAAATGAAATGTCATTAAATATTCAGAAGGTTCTCACATGTGAATCTTTAATGTGTGATTGTTGCCTTCAGGGGAAACCCGGAAACCTAAAGCATCCCCGGCGCTGACTGCAAGACGGACGGACAGGCGGTTCACCCGGAGGATGGACTGACACTCGAAGCTCTCGGCGAACCCTCACCTCCCCCTCGTCGCCCACCTGTAGGGTAGTGGGGGGGGGCGGCCCCGCAGGCGGGAATGCCGGGCAGCAAGCAGTCGCACCAGCTGTGGCGCCTCCTGTCGCCGCTCCGCGCCCACCAGGAGCGCGTGGTTCTGGCCCGCAGCAAGAGCCTGCCGGGGGAGCAGGTGCTGAGGCTCACGGTCACCGGGACGACGGTGATCGAGGCGGAGTCCGGGGTGTGGAACTGGCGCTCCCTGTCCTACCTGGGCCTCTGGTACTTCTTCAGCTTCTGCACCCTGTTCCTCAACAAGTACATCCTGTCGCTGCTGGAGGGGGAGCCGAGCATGCTGGGTAAAGAAAAGGACACGCGTGCTCCTGCTCACTGGACTGATTAAAGCTTGTGATGCTACTGACGATATATGTTGTGGTGCTGCTTAAAATATTAGTATTTAAATGCATCGAATTGTTCACTGTGGTGGATTTTGTATGGTTGTGACTCCCCAGGAGCCATTCAGATGCTTTCCACCACCGTCATCGGCTTCCTCAAGATGTTTGTGCCCTGCTGCCTGTACCAGCACAAGTCCAGAACCGAGTACCCCCCCAACTTCATCATGACCATGCTGTTTGTTGGGTTCATACGGTCGGTACCCCCACCCACCCCTCTCTTTTCTTTTGCAATTTATTAAGTCATTTAAGTAAAACAAAGTAGTGTAAAGTTGCTTGTAGATTTACAAATACTGATGCAATCCCCCCCCCCCCCTTTTTTACCATTTTTTAAAACCAAAACCCAGTCTGTGTGTAATCGTTCTCTCCGTCTTTCAGGTTCTGTACGGTGGTTCTGGGCTTGGTGAGCCTGAAGAATGTGGCGGTGTCCTTCGCCGAGACGGTGAAGAGCTCGGCGCCCATCTTCACCGTCATCATGTCCTGGCTGATCCTCGGGGAGTACACAGGTAGAGAACAAACGGGCGTCTGGATGCCAGCGGCTCCGGGGGAAATAGATTGTCTTTCATCTCCGATCCGACAGGTTGATGGTCTCGGTTGACGATACGATAAATTAGAGTTAAACACCTTTTTTTAATGCGACTTTTCCTGAATTTCATGTGAACAAGTGCAACGCGTCGAGACGCACTGAACGCGTTGTCGCGGCTTAGCTCGTGGCGTCCAACCGGGGGAAAGTAAAGTGTCGTGGCGGTTTGGTCCAAAGATGGAACAGAAACTCCCGAAAAACCGGTTCTACTGGGTTAACTTGTCCGCTTTTGGGACTCTACGATCACGTGTTACGGTCCTACCTTAGGACAGGCAGGGGAAAGAATTCCAGTGACGTAGTTCAATGTTTTCCGTGTTGATTGGGGCGAGTCACGGCATTGTGCTGTTGGTCCCGCCCTCTTTAGGGCTGTGGGTGAACCTGTCCCTGTTCCCGGTCATGGCGGGCCTGGCCCTCTGCACCGCCACCGAGATCAGCTTCAACGTGCTCGGCTTCTCCGCCGCCCTCTCCACCAACGTCATGGACTGGTACCGCAGCACTCAACGTTGTCCCACGGCATGGTGGGATGCTTTGTTTTAACCTCCCCTATCTGTGTGTGATCTCAGTTTGCAGAACGTGTTCTCCAAAAAGCTGCTGAGCGGAGACACGTACAAGTTCAGGTAAAAGACGCAAAGATGATGGAACTGTGTCCGATCACACACGTGTTCTAAAGACTTTCTTTTTCTTCCAGCCCTCCAGAGCTGCAGTTCTACACCAGCGCGGCGGCGGTCATCATGCTCGTACCGGCCTGGATGTTCCTTTTGGTAGGTCAACACACAACCGCTCCAATGAGGGCTCGACTGAACTACTTTATCGTATTTTAGGGAAAAGCCTCTCGTCATTTGCCACTATTCTTAAACGTAAAGCAGGATGACACTCGGCGTCGGAAACGCATGAGGGCAAAGGTCAAAACTGCCCCGAAGAAGTATAATGGTGCCCCTGATATCACGAGGAGAGGGGCAAGAAATGCCCCCATGATTTCGATGTTTAATAGTGTTTTGTTTTTGTTCTTTATTGTGTGTGTCCTATCTGTATTAGCTGTAGGTACACAAAGAAAAATCAATAAATATAATTTGTTATTGTATAAAAACATAGAAATAAGATATAATTGTTAAGTTTTTTTTTTTTATAACAATAGAAAACCTAAAAGAAATAAAAATACAATTGAATATGATTTAAAAAATCTATGAAACACTTTGAATCTGTAGACTACTGCCTAATAGTCTTATTATTGTCATTTTTATGACAATTACTCATCTACTGTAAGCCTAAATAAGTATATTTATTATTTTTGAACAACGGTTAAATGTCATTTCAAAAGTTTCAAAAAGTGCCCCCAATATATTTTTAATGCCCCTGGGTTTCAGTCAGTGGGGGCAACATTTCTACCATATATTGGGTAATAAAATAGTAACGTGTGTGTAATAAAACCTGACGGGGATGAATGGAGAGTTTGTGACGCCGGTGTTGGTCGTGCAGGACATCCCGGTGATCGGGAAGAGCGGCCGGAGCTTCATCTTTAACCAGGACGTCATTCTGCTGCTGCTCTTCGCCGGCGGCCTGTTCCACCTGCAGAGCGTCACCGCCTACGCGCTCATGGGACGGATTTCCCCCGTCACCTTCAGGTAAGAGACTTTCCATCTTTGCCCGAAGCCGCCGTCGTTTGGCCTCTTCTGGTTCCGCGTGCCGCCGCTCCTCACTCGCTCATATCGGCTGCAGGTTTGGTGTTCTCATAAAGCTCAGATTAGAATCGTCACACACCCTGTTGGCCTCTTTTATTGGGTGGTACCACCTGAATATGATCCCTTTTATCTTGCTACAGAGTTCTTGGCAGCGGTCTGTGATCAGTGGATAACAACATGCCACATGCGCTCATTTTCCATCTTCTTAACCCTTGTGTTGCCTTAGGGTCATTTTGACCCGAATCAATATTACACCCTCCCCCCGCCTTAGGATTAATTTGACCCCATTCAATGTTTAATGTCGGTGTTCTTTCGGTAGTCAACAAACAAACATAAAGTGCCTCACACTTAAACTTGGAAAACAATATTAATTCTAATAATTTTCTGGAGGTTTTAATTGCTGGCGTCAAATTGAACCCAAAGGGTAAAATATGTTAGTAAATATAAAGGTAACAGGAGGGTGAAACATTGAATCGGGTCAAAATGACCCAAAGGCGGGGGGAGGGTGTAATATTGATTCGGGTCAAAATGTCCCTAAGGCAACACAAGGGTTAAAGGGAACTGCACCTGTTCTTTAAAAAAAAAAGTTGTATGTATCTAAAAAGGACAGTTAAAACATAAATGCCACCATTTGATGCACTGGACCAGATTGTAGAGCTACTTTGCATCTGTAGTTCCTCAACACACCATAACAAACATGAAACAATAACAAACGGTACGGGATAAGACGCACTAGGAAGAACATAAAATACACACAATGCGAAGCTACAGCACATCAAAAGTAAGTAATGCATACTATTAAAAGTAAGTAATGCATACTATTAAAAGTTTGTAATGCATACTATTAAAAGTAAGTAATGCATACTATTAAAAGTAAGTAATGCATGCTATTAAAAGTAAGTAATGCATACTATTAAAAGTAAGTAATGCATACTATTAAAAGTAAGTAATACATACTATTAAAAGTAAGTAATACAAACTATTAAAAGTAAGTAATGCATACTATTAAAAGTAAGTAATGCATACTATTAAAAGTAAGTAATACAAACTATTAAAAGTAAGTAATGCATACTATTAAAAGTAAGTAATGCATACTATTAAAAGTAAGTAATGCATACTATTAAAAGTAAGTAATGCATACTATTAAAAGTAAGTCATGCATACTATTAAAAGTAAGTCATGCATACTATTAAAAGTAAGTAATGCATACTATTAAAAGTAAGTAATGCATGCTATTAAAAGTAAGTAATGCACACTATTAAAAGTAAGTTATGCATACTATTAAAAGTAAGTAATGCATACTATTAAAAGTAAGTAATGCATGCTATTAAAAGTAAGTAATGCATGCTATTAAAAGTAAGTAATGCACACTATTAAAAGTAAGTAATGCACACTATTAAAAGTAAGTAATACACACTATTAAAAGTAAGTAATACATACTATTAAAAGTAAGTAATGCATACTATTAAAAGTAAGTGATGCATACTATTAAAAGTAAGTAATGCATACTATTAAAAGTAAGTAATGCATGCATTCGTACCCTCTCCACACGATACCGCGGCGCTGTGCTCCGCCTGTAACCGAGTGGCGCCTCCGTCACGTTTCTCCGAGCAGATGTTTATCTCATTATCTCATCCAGTCCATGAAAGTTGATCATACTTGTAAACAACAACAACAACCCTCACCTCCTCCCCAGTGTGGCCAGCACCGTTAAGCACGCCTTGTCCGTCTGGCTGAGCGTCCTCGTGTTCAGCAACCAGGTCAGCATCTTCAGCGCCATCGGCACCTTGCTCGTGCTCCTCGGGGTCTTCTTGTACAACAAGGCCCGGCAGATGCAGCGGGCGGCCCAGCAGGCCGAGGCCGCGGAGCGGAGCCACACGCCACTCCTCCAGGACGAGAAAGGCCACGCCCCCCCAGTGAGGACGCAGAGCCTCCGGAAGGAAAGCGCCTGAAACGGGATCACGGTGCGGACAAACATTCCTTCTTTTTTTTGTTGCTTTCCCGCGGCGGTCCAATGAGGACGACTGGATATCGGACTTGTTCGTCACCGCGCACACATTCCAGTTAAGGAGGACCCACTCGTGTTTTTCGCTTTTCCCAGGATGCATTAGGTGTCACTGTCCCGTCTTCGAGCTTATGGTAGAGTTCGAGGACCGGCTTTGGCTCGCTGCGTCGTCGGGTCGGTAAAAGCAGCTCAGGTTCATCCTTTTGAAGGGCGTGACTTCTGTCCTTTGTTTGTCTGGATAAGTGCACTCAAGAGTGCGCCGGGTTTATCTCTCATCTGTGGTTCTGTTGCTTTTGTGAATACCTGTAAATCATTGACGCTTTAAGATTTTAAATTCTGTGTCCGTCTGGACTGCATCTGGATTGAGATGTGAACCGGGCGTGGGGCCCTGACACCGGGAGGCCTTTCGGAGGCTCCTTGCTTCCTTTTTTCTTTCTTTTAAACAATGTGTGGAACATTTGAAAGCCACGTAATGCATTCCAGGAATGCTCATCGTCGTCCTCCCATCACTAAGTGTGACGTGTGCATGTCGGGGGGGAAGGGGGGGGGGGTTATGTACTTATGTTCTTACATTTTTTTTCTTTGTAAACTGACTCTTTCCCCCAGTGCATGCTGGGATCGCAGCCTTCAATCTGAAAGGGGCCTTAGAGAGTGAACGGGAACGGATTGTCAAAGGGCTGTAGATTACGCATTCATAATCTTTTAGAAAATTGCTTTAGTCCAACTCGGGTGTTCTTGTTTTTCGCGGCTCTGATGATCGGGCGTGTTCAGAAGGCGAACTGCTGAAGGAATCCTCAAGTCGTCTTTGGTGAGCATCCGGCGGTCTGCAAACGACTTCCTGGTTCAGCGACCGACTGCAGGAGTCTGGCAGAACTGCAAAAACATAATCCTGACTGGTAATATACCAGTTTTCATTCCCCCAAAAAAAGGCTTCCTGACCCATGGATCCAACCACTATTGATGTATCCCAGTATGGTCGAGCGTACGACCACACCACTCACGAGCCGCCCTGTGGTCGATGAGACTTTCAAACGCATCCCGGCTGCTCAGGAATACGCCCGTGATCATTTGAGATTCACACGAGCCACGTGTTTCCCCTCGTTGACGCCGTGCCATGGTGTCAATAATCTGATGAACATATGAATTTTTATTCTGACCACACTGCTTCAATCCCACAAGTCTCCTACTGCACATGTTTCTTTTTAGTAACCAACTAAATCATCGTCTGTGTGACGGGACGCGTCTGTTAGTCATGGTCAGACTGGCGAGCATCATTTTAGATCTTTTGTTTTTTTGTGATGTGTTATGTGCTCATACTTCGGCATCTGTTTTTGAACATGAGCAAATGGGTTTTCTGAGTTGACGTTGTTTTTTTTTTTTTTTACTAAAACATTAATATTTTCATTCTGCCTGGTTTTTGTTTTTGAAGAATTATGTTTAAAAGGGCTTATAAAACCTGAGCTACGATTTGCTATTGATACCCTACGAATATATATTTGACATCTTCTCTTCCGTTTTAATTCTTGTTGAAATGCTGACTCAAGAGGAATAGTCCAAAAATACAGATTTTTTTATTTTTGTGTGTATTTGTATCATTAAGAGTTCAGAAGTGTGTAAGAGAGCAATTTGTTTGGGGATGTGCAAATCAATTATGTAAAAGAATTCACTCGTTAGTGAAGATGTAATGATGTTTGATGAACACTGCAGGAAATAGAAATCAAAATAAAGTATTTTCTACGGCACATTGTGTAAATATTTTTTATTTTTAGTTTCAGCGATTTTTGTGTTGCATTGCTGATTTAGATACACACTAGTATTGTGATTCTAACTATATCACATATCCAATTAATCCTATGTAAAACATATATTTTCATCCATTCTCCTGCGTGTAAAGCCACTAAGAGGTCGCTGTAAATGCAAAACACTGACATGATACCACATGAAATAACGAACATAGAAAAACTGGAGTGAAGTTTGTATAAAATGCTGCATGGATGACGAACTGGAGGAAACAGCCGCCGTCTGAGAGCAAAGACATTTCCGTAGAGACGGAAATATCCGTATTATTAAAATGAAATGAAGGTTAATCAATGAGTTGAGTCTTCACATTTGGATTCTTTCTGAAGGCATAGTTGTCTTCCAGTTGTCGAATACACACACTTTACGCATGTGTGGCCTTCAAGTACAATTTCTCAGGGGTGTCACCGCGAATTCATTCCGCTTCATCTTAAAACTGAGACCGCTTCATGTAACGTGACGTGACAGAATATCCGACCGACAGTCAAATTGTGTTCCGCGTATTCAAATGTCCTCACCACTGGAAGCTCTTCTTTTTCACGCAGCGGGTAGAGCGCCTCGGAGTGAGGTCACCTGGTCGGCGGGCAGAACATCCTCATCAGACTCTCGTAGCTGAGGAACGTGACGGCGTTGACGGGGAAAGCCCTCAGGCAGTTCAGCAGGAGGCCTTTGAAGAAGACCCTCGCTCCCTCCTCCCTGAAGCTCACGCTCATGCAGTGCAGGACCCCTCGGTACACCCGGCCTTCGACCCCCGACATCTGGAGCCGGACTTTCACCACGTCCATGGGCGTGGCGAAGGCCCAGGTCACCACGCCCGCCACGCCGCCTGCCATCATTATTGCGAACGTCCCTGAAACATGTTGTGGGTGATGTGAAACCTCGAAGTTGCGTCGGGGTCACCCTTTATTACCTTCGCATTGAAAATGCGGAAGGTGATGTTTTGATCAACGTGTATTTGTATGCGTGCGTGCGTTTTATTCGCATAAGTCAAAGAGTATTAAACCGAATCGCATGCAATTCGGTGGGATGATTGGTTATTATCCGGGGACCATTTGATTATATTTTGGAATCGATCGGGTCAAAGGTCAAGGTCAAGGTCATGAAAAGGCCAAAATCTTCTTTTTACCATAGCGCGGTCAATTTATATCCAATTGGCATGCAACTAATGCCAAAATGTTCATAATTCAATGCCCAATCTTGTGATATGCGAAGGTAGGCGCTCTACCGAGTGCCCGTTCTAGTTTAAATGTGTTTTATCCATATCTTCCGTATCGAAGGCCTCTTACACCTCACTAAATCAATATCATGAGATACGAAGTCTAAATCGCATTATGACGTATGATCTCAAGATTTGTACTACTTCATTTAATAATAGCATCGTATACATTTATCGTAGTATTTCATAATTCTGACTGCAATAAAAAATGTGTCCTGATTTAGATTTTCCCTAACGCTCACACACTGACCTGGCTCTTTGCCGCTCTGGGTCAGGGCCTTTCGGGTGACTTCGTAGGGCAAGAAGTAAAGTCCGTAGAAGGGTATGTCCCTCAGGGCGATGGCCAGCCCCCCCCTGAACAGACCCTTAGGCCCCTCCTTCCTCAGGATGACGGCGATGCAATGAACGGGCCCACGGTATCTCTGAACGGTCGTCTGACCCTGAAGACGCACCTTCACCAGGTCAATGGGCGCGTAAACACACACCTGGAAGCAGTTTCAAGGTTCAAGTGGTATTCAAACGAAATGATGTACTCATTGACCTCTACAACGCCTTATTCTGGTCACATGACCTCTATTGCTTCTGTCCATCCTGGAGAGGGATCCTCCTCTGTTGCTCTCCTGAAGGTTTCTTTACTTTTCCTTCCCATGAAAGGGATTTTTTTCTATTTCTTGGCAGTTTTTCCTGATCCGATGTGAGGTCAAAGGTCAGGGATGTCATATGTGTACAGAGTGTAAAGCCCTCTGAGGCAAATTTGTAATTTCTGATATCGGGCTATACAAAATAAACTGAATTAAATGTGTTCATCAAATTTTTGTTTTGTCTTGTTTTGTTTTCTCCTTGTTTTCATCTTATGATGTTAAGAAAAATCATCGTCCTTGTGGTGTTTTTATAAGGTTATACATTTGTGTATTTTCTTTTTGTAGAATAAGACTTTCAGTAGAACAAACTGCTGGCTATTTTAACATAAATATCCTGGGAAAAAAATGGTGTTAATAAAAAAAAGAAATAAAGAAGAATAAAAAAGAAAATGTGTTCATTTTGTTTCTATTCAGCATTTCAGGTTTCCTCTAAGGTTTTATGACACATATCTTGCAGCGCTTTAAAGGATAGCTCGGAGATATGCGTTCCTTTTTTTACTGAAACAAACCCCGATGAAAAGATAACGACCAACAAAGACTGAAGACCAGTTCTTCCTGTACGTGTATTAACACTGAAGCGTCTGTTGGCCTGCTGCACCAGCTCCACCAGCTCATCCACGAGTATCGTCGTCTGACTCACAAACAAACACCGTTTGTTCTTCCCACATTTGTCACAAAGAGCCACGAAGATTTCCCCCACGCCGATCACACGCCGGCCGGTCACACGCGGGACGATCACACGCCGGCCAGTCACACGCGGGACGAGGAAGTCATTACCGTCTAGGTGGAACACGACAAAAGGCAAAAGGTGGAGATGTGCCCGTTCGCTTTGTCTGAAACGGGGAATAAGAGGACGTTCCTGATTGGGAAGCGATGATTTTGGTGACGCCCTTTGACAGGACTGAGTTATATCTCTGTGGATGGAGAGTTGACACCCTGAAAGGGGGAGTGGGGGGTCTACCCCCGGAGCATTTGTGGCCCTGTAGGATGAAAACCCAGCCAGTGAACGTCAGCCCGGGTGCTCGTGTACCTGCATCATGCCTGAGAAACAGCCGGCGGCGAACACCTGCGCAGCGGAGGCCGCTTTGCCCCGATCGCGGGCCGCGTGCCGAGACTCAGTGAGGTAATCCAAGGCGTTACTGTAAGAGCCAAAGATGACAGCGTTGTTGATGCCAGCGGTCAGCACTGGGAATGCCATGCCTTTGAAGAATCCCCGGAGCTGGAATTATAATAACGCATTAATAGACATAAATACTTTCTGTCGTAACTGTTTGCTTGGCGGAGGCCGACGTGACTCTTACCCCTTCGTTGGAGTATGTTTTAGACATACAGTGAAGTATTCCTTGATAAGCAGAATGGGCCTGCAGGCGCACCTAAAGAATGAAACACAAGGTGGCAGGATGAGCTTCGTTTTACGCATGGTTTAATATCTTTCTTTCTTTTTTTTACAGATCTTAGAGTGTAGAATATAGATGGTGCAACCTTCACGGTGTCTAATGGATATCCGACTGCCAGTCCCAGTGCACCTGCAATGACCAACAAAAGGAAATGTTATTTCTGCATATACGTACGTGAATATAAATACTAACTTCAGTCAACTTCTTGATTCTGTCGTCAATAAAGCAACATTTTTATTGTTTAGTTTTTTTCTTACCGGAAAGACTCCCGGCTATGAATTCCATAGAAGGCATGTCTTTTCTCAGATTCACAACCTGCAAAAACAAAAGACACTAAAACAGGTATTTGTGCTGGTAGAGAAAAACTGTAGCACTGAAGGCCACGCCCCCCACCACACACACACACACACACGTAGTAGGATTAATGTCACATGAGTAGAGGAGTCGTATGACATCTAACGTTTCAGTTGAACTCTAATTGTTTGTACATTTTGCATTATCTTCACGTTATGTCAATGGCATTTATCATGCGAAAAAATACATACATTTGACCTTTCAATTAGACTGCATTGCCTATATTCAATTCAATTCAGTTTATTTTGTATAGCCCCTTATCACAAATTACAAATTTGCCTCAGAGGGCTTTACAATCTGTACACATACGACACCCCTCTCCCAGGACCTCACATTGGATCAGGAAAAACTCCCAAATACATACATATATGTATATATATATATATATACATATATATGTATGTGTATATATATACGTATATATGTATATATATATGTATGTATATATACACATACAAATGAATGTATATATATATATACACACAATACATTCATGAATGTATATATATATTTACATTAATTTGGTAAGTCACCTCGTTATTAAAATACCGGTTTCTTCAGAATAATCCTTCTCCGATGTCACCACCTTACCGGGAATAGACGATCTTTGACTACGAATTCCAAATAATCACAGGTCCGAGTCTCTCAGCTCTAAACTAACATTAAAGATCATTTCCTCTTTGACGCGTCTGCCTGTCACAATAAAAGCCCCCCTCACAGTGTATCACGTGATCTACAATATAACAACATCAACATGCCGGGTATACCTTCATGCAGGCGCAACACCAGTGTGTTAGCTTAAGCATGTTAGTGTGTTTGTCAACCACCCCTGAAAGTGATCACTTTAATTACTTTAATGTAACGACGTATTGTCAAATATAGGGAGGTTGCATATGCATCTATTATAGATGATCTATAGGCCCCCATTTTGTTATGAAAGCAAGTCAACATCTAGCACATTACTGCTAATAGCCATAACGCCTTGTACCACAAAATAAAATCAGGTTAAGGCCCTCAGAATACAAATATGCCTCATGTGCACACTTTGGTCTGAGTACCGGAGCTCAAACATAAAGTAAAAATGAGAAATTATCACAAAATCATGAATTTATCAAGTTAGCCGATAGTTTAAAAAAGATGTGCAAACATGTAAAAGGTGTAATAAATGATTGTATACCTGTGTCTTCTGTTGTATACATGTGTAACCGAGCGGTCTGGATTCGTGTGTGAGGTTATAACATGTTAACAAACGGAGTGGGGAGATATCAGACGTGTCGGCCCACCACCGCTTCACTCTTTATTTATGTTTCTCCCCAAGTCCTGTTACATTTCCTGTCTACGGCAACCCTGAAGGGACATATCATCTCCAAGACAGTCTGTTACACATGCATATGTGTTCTCCAATCAAGTCAGTTTAAAGTAACAGTTGAACTTAATTCAACAACATTCAAAAAGTGCCATTCGATGCTTTCAGTCGAATATTGTTTTGCAGAAGTGAGAGATTACATATCTGTACATTAGTCCACATAAATGGGGCTCTATCTGATAGTCTACTCACCTTCGATTAAGATCAAATAACGAGTATTCAACACCTCGTCTTCCAGGTGCGTGTATGATTTGGTTTTGAAGTTGGAATATTTCCGATTTTCATCTGTGCTGCGTGGTTGAAGTCCTCTTGTTTTCCAAAAGTTCAGCCCCCAAAAATAGATGTTTTTATTGCTATTGTGTTTCTACTGCGCTGCACACCACATAACACGCCAAATCTATAGCAGATCACCATTAAGTCACATGCGCGCATGGGCAGTGCTGTGCCGTGCTGTGCGTTAATGATTGATTGATGCACTGCGTTTACAAATAAATGGTTATGTCTATATTCTGTATAGACCATAAGTATGTGTGAGGAGGTTATTCTGCTGGCTATGTGTTTCTTTGTCGAAATGAAACTATGACTGTGAAGTTACAGTATACCCTCCTCAAACCTGTGTGTGTGTGTGTGTGTGTGTGTGTGTGTGTGTGTGTGTGTGTGTGTGTGTGTGTGTGTGTGTGTGTGTGTGTGTGTGTGTGTGTGTGTGTCCACACAGGTCTCCACATGACTCTGCCTCCTATCTATTAACTAAATCCACCAGAACACGTCTGAGTTAATCAATGTCAGTCTGACAATCATTGTTTATTTTGTTGAAAGTTGAACATTACTTTTGCTGCAGTTGTCCTTGAAAAGCAGTGAGTTGCTGTTCTTGGATAGGTCACCGTATGGGTCGTCTGACATGAACAAATATAATGTTTTTAAACTAAAAAGGTAATCAACATTTGTATTCTACCTGGTTATTTCCTGTTATTGTTTTGAGAATGTTTTTCTTGGGAAATGGCTTACAAAACTAAAGCCTGGGCTTTGATTTGCAATTGAAACCCTACGAATATTATACATCTTCACTTCCATTTTAATTCTTTGGGATTCTGCCTCAAAGGGAAAACTAAAAACAATCCAGATTTTATTTGTGTGTATTTGTATCATTCAAAATTAAGATGTGTGTGTGATAGCAGTTTGTTTGGGAACATTGCAAATCAATTGTGTAACTCCTTTAGTGAAAATATAATGTTTTATGAACACTGCAGGAGATTAAAATATAAGCCCAAACGAAGACCTCGTTTCTTCTTTTCGCCCATGCAGATGTAATACCTTTCCTCGCGTTCACTCCCCCGTCAGTGCACCATGGGGACTGGCCTGGGGTCAAGGAACTCCCCCCCCCCCTTCTTCCTCCGGGAGATAAGCCTCTACCTGGGTGTATCATGGTCTACTCCTTGTGTCCTTTCTTCCATGATTTTTACCCATGAAAAATGGTCCCGTTGGCCTTCGTCTTAGGAAAAATGCACATTAATTTCAAAGCCTTCCAACATTAGTATTGTGATTTTATCTATCTAAAACAATGTACTCTATGTGTGCACATGTAAAACATACATTTGCATTTATTCTCCTATGGAAATTGTGCTTTGACTCACTGCAGAGCCACTAAGAGGTAGCTGTAAATTATACATGTGCAATTGTTGAAAACAAAATATATTATAATAATTATATATATATATATACTTTTAAAAATAGAATATATACACCTTTTCTAGCTATTCACAATGTTCCTAGTAGTTTCCAATAAACCCATCGAGAAAGTAAACCCAGAAACGCGCGACAAAGCAACGTCATCACCAGTGGACGGTCAGGCCGCATGTAAACAAATAGTGACGTCAGTAAAATGCGCCACGAAGCTTGGAACACCACTCGGTGAACCGCGGGGAGGAGGTGAAGAGAAAAAGCCGCGTTTCTTTTCGGGCTGTTAAAACTCTTTGTGTCCTCGGCTCGTGTCGAGGTTCTCCGTGAAGACGGTGTACGCCTCGTGCTCCCGTCCGCGTCGCGTGACACCGTCCATCACGAGCCAGCGACAAAAGAACCAACTGAAGAAAAGAAAAACCCGCCTCGAGATAATGGTCGCGTGACAGACCGCTCTCCGCTTTCGTAACGGCCGCTCGCTGCTAGCTTCACTTGACAGTTGTTGTTTTGGCCGGCAAAATAAAACATGACAACTTTAACGAGGCAAGATCTCAATTTCGGACAAGGTGAGTCGACCACGCACGCACGCACGCACACACACACGCACACGCACACGCACACACAACCGCATGACGCAGTTAATCATGCGTCATTGAGCGGTAGTTTATCGCCCCTGATTTGTTCAACGTGGCTTTGACAAAGTTCAGTTGCTATAGTTTCAGTTAAACCTGACTCAGCCTATGAATAGAGACAATTAGAGGCATTATTTGTATTATGGGTACACGCTGTCCTCTTATGGATACATGCCCACCTATTATAGGTACATGCTCTCTTATGATATGTGCATGCTCTCCTATTATGAGTACATGCTCTCCTATTATGAATACACACTCTCCTATTATGAATACATGCTCTCCTATTATGAGTACACGCTCTCCTGTTATGAGTACACGCTCTCCTATTATGAGTACACGCTCTCCTATTATGAGTACATGCTCTCCTATTATGAATACACGCTCTCCTGTTATGAGTACACGCTCTCCTATTATGAATACACGCTCTCCTATTATGAATACATGCTCTCCTATTATGAATACATGCTCTCCTATTATGAATACATGCTCTCCTATTATGAATACATGCTCTCCTATTATGAATACATGCTCTCCTATTATGAATACATGCTCTCCTATTATGAATACATGCTCTCCTATTATGAATACATGCTCTCCTATTATGAATACATGCTCTCCTATTATGAATACATGCCCTATTATGAATACATGCTCTCCTATTATGAATACATGCTCCTTATGAATACATGCTCTCCTATTATGAGTACACGCTCTCCTATTATGAGTACACGCCTCCTATTATGAGTACACGCCTCCCATTATGAATACACCTCCTATTATGAATACACGCTCTCCTATTATGAGTACACGCTCTCCTATTATGAATACACGCTCTCCTATTATGAGTACATGCTCTCCTATTATGAATACATGCTCTCCTATTATGAATACATGCTCTCCTATTATGAATACACACTCCTATTATGAATACATGCTCTCCTATTATGAGTACACGCTCTCCTATTATGAATACACGCTCTCCTGTTATGAATACATGCTCTCCTGTTATGAATACATGCTCTCCTATTATGAATACATGCTCCTATTATGAATACACGCTCTCCTGTTATGAGTACACGCTCTCCTATTATGAGTACACGCTCTCCTGTTATGAATACATGCTCCTATTATGAGTACATGCTCTCCTGTTATGAATACACGCTCTCCTATTATGAATACATGCTCTCCTATTATGAGTACATGCTCCTATTATGAATACACGCTCTCCTGTTATGAGTACACGCTCTCCTATTATGAGTACACGCTCTCCTGTTATGAATACATGCTCCTATTATGAGTACATGCTCTCCTGTTATGAATACACGCTCTCCTATTATGAATACATGCTCTCCTATTATGAGTACACGCTCTCCTATTATGAGTACACGCTCTCCTGTTATGAATACATGCTCCTATTATGAGTACATGCTCTCCTGTTATGAATACATGCTCTCCTATTATGAATACACGCTCTCCTATTATGAGTACACGCTCTCCTATTATGAGTACACGCTCTCCTATTATGTGTGCATGCTCTCCTATTATGAGTACACGCTCTCCTATTATGAGTACACGCTCTCCTGTTATGAATACACGCTCTCCTATTATGAGTACACGCTCTCCTGTTATGAATACACGCTCTCCTATTATGAGTACACGCTCTCCTATTATGAGTACACGCTCTCCTGTTATGAATACATGCTCTCCTATTATGAATACACGCTCTCCTATTATGAGTACACGCTCTCCTATTATGAGTACACGCTCTCCTATTATGAGTACACGCTCTCCTGTTATGAGTACACGCTCTCCTGTTATGAATACATGCTCCTATTATGAGTACATGCTCTCCTGTTATGAATACACGCTCTCCTATTATGAATACATGCTCTCCTATTATGAGTACATGCTCCTATTATGAATACACGCTCTCCTGTTATGAGTACACGCTCTCCTATTATGAGTACACGCTCTCCTGTTATGAATACATGCTCCTATTATGAGTACATGCTCTCCTGTTATGAATACACGCTCTCCTATTATGAATACATGCTCTCCTATTATGAGTACACGCTCTCCTATTATGAGTACACGCCTCCTGTTATGAATACATGCTCTCCTATTATGAGTACATGCTCTCCTATTATGAATACATGCTCTCCTATTATGAATACACGCTCTCCTATTATGAGTACATGCTCTCCTATTATGAGTACACACTCCTATTATGTGCATGCTCTCCTATTATGAGTACACGCTCTCCTATTATGAGTACACGCTCTCCTGTTATGAATACACGCTCTCCTATTATGAGTACACGCTCTCCTGTTATGAATACACGCTCTCCTATTATGAGTACACGCTCTCCTATTATGTGTACACGCTCTCCTGTTATGAATACATGCTCTCCTATTATGAATACACGCTCTCCTATTATGAGTACACGCTCTCCTATTATGAGTACACGCTCTCCTATTATGAGTACACGCTCTCCTATTATGAATACACGCTCTCCTATTATGAGTACACGCTCTCCTATTATGAGTACACGCTCTCCTGTTATGAATACATGCTCTCCTATTATGAATACACGCTCTCCTATTATGAATACATGCTCTCCTATTATGAATACACGCTCTCCTATTATGAGTACACGCTCTCCTATTATGAGTACACGCTCTCCTATTATGTGTGCATGCTCTCCTATTATGGGTACACACTGTCCTGTGGGCATTGCATAATACATACCTGCGCTCGTATGAATAACTGCTGTCGTATGCATTGCATGTGTTGTAATTCTGTTCTGTTGTTCATTCTGGACATGCGTGACAGCCTTTGTACTTCTCTCCATCCTGATGGAGGTATCTTCCTCTGTTGCTTTTTATAAGGGTTTATTTTGGTAGGGGGGAGGGGGTCCTGTACTGATGAGTTCCCGGGACAGAGGATGTCGTACGTGTACAGATTGTCGAGCCATCTGAGTTTAATTTGTGATTTTGTTGTTGTTGGGCTAAACGATATCAATTCAATTGAACACCGGCACTTTATTCCTGTGAACAAATGAAATGCACGAGGGCGTGGTTAACCAGCCCGACGCCTCTTTTCCAGTGGTCGCCGACATCCTGTGCGAGTTCCTGGAGGTCGCCATTCATCTCATCCTGTACGTCCGCGAAGTTTATCCCCCGGGAATATTCCAGAAGAGAAAGAAGTACAATGTACCCGTGCAGGTACAGATGAATACAATGTGCACGCCCGCCGAGTCGTGTCTCACAAAAAGGATTCTTCAGTGTTTGTTGTTTTCCAGATGTCATGTCACCCGGAGCTGAATCAATATATACAAGACACACTTTACTGCGTAAAGCCTCTCATTGAGAAGGTAAGTCAAGACTCGACGCCGAGGCCCGTTTCATGAACGCGACCATCGCCGCCGTGCCCTTCTGAATCTTTACTTTCCCTCCCAGAATGACGCGGAGAAGGTTGCGGTGGTCATCATGGACAAAGAGCATCATCCAGTCGAGAGATTTGTGTTTGAGATCTCCCAACCGCCGCTGCTGTCCATCAGGTTTTTTCCCCCCTTCTTTTCATTTTCATTTCAAACAAATTAATATGGAGTATAAACAACGTGCTTGTTACCTTCGCATTGAAAATGCGGAAGGTAATGTTTTGATCGCCGTGTATTTGTATGTGTGCGTGCGTGTTATTCGCATAAGTCAAAAAGTATTAAACCGAATCGCATGACATTTTGTGGGATGATTGGTTATTATCCGGGGACCATTTGATTAGATTTTGGGATCGATCGGGTCAAAGGTCAATGTCAAGGTCATGAAACGGTCAAAATCTTATTTTTACCATAGCGCGGTAAATTTGGATCCAATTGGCATGCAACTAATGCCACAATGTTCATAATTCAATGCCCAATCTTGTGATATGCGAAGGTATGCGCTCTACCGAGTGCCCATTCTAGCTGTTGTCATACATTTGTGGTAACCTGAACACCTGCGTTTTTTGTTGTGGTTGCAGCTCGGACACGTTACTGACCCACGTGGAGCAGCTGCTGCGGGCGTTCATCCTGAAGATCAGCGTGTGTGATGCGGTTTTAAATAACAACCCACCAGGTAACGTCGCCGAAGGAGCACGCACATGGCAGACGCACTCGTTACACAACTTTCACGAGGATTTGCAAAGAAATTAATAATTTGCTCCGATTCTCTGGCGTGATTCAACCGAGTGGTTCCCAAAGTCCATCTTCCGCCCCTCTCTGTAACTACCTTTACGAACCTTTTCTACAACTTTTAACTTCACGTACAGAAAGTTGTGAAACCGGATTGACAAAATAAATTGCGCGTATACGCACGCTGGCATTGAATGATGCCTAAGTTGTAGTCGGGTCGGGACGGGTACTAAATCCTAGACTTGTTTGTCACAGGGTGTTCGTTCACAGTGCTGGTGCACACCAGAGACGCTGCCACACGCAACATGGAGAAGGTTCAGGTCATCAAGGTGAGCGTCCGACGCATCAATGAGCCCCGAGTTTTTCCCGGCTCCGATAATACGTCGATGCCGAGCAACGGCGTGCGCCTGCTGCGTCACATTTGTGCATTTAAGATAAGATATACACTTTTATTAATCCCCAAGGGGAAATTAGTTCTCTGCATTTAACCCATCCTTAGTTATTAAGGAGCAGTGGGCTGCGGTGAAGCGCCCGGGAAGCAACTGGGGGTTCAGTGCCTTGCTCAAGGACACTTCGACTTGCAACTAATGGGGAGAGCGGGGATCGAACCGACAACCTTGGGGTTGCAGGACGGCCCCCCTTATCCCACTGAGCTACAGCCGCCCCCCAATTTCCCCCTCCAGGATTTTCCATGGATTGTCGCCGATGAGCAGGAGGTCCACATGCAGGAGCCAAGACTCATCCCACTGAAGACCATGACGTCGGACATCGTG
Organism: Pseudoliparis swirei; assembly: GCF_029220125.1. Lineage (NCBI taxonomy): Eukaryota > Metazoa > Chordata > Actinopteri > Perciformes > Liparidae > Pseudoliparis > Pseudoliparis swirei. The sequence continues at coordinate 4,595,341 of NC_079396.1, forward strand.
AAAGTGAGCGGAAAAACCTCCCACTCGAGAAAAAAACCCGAAACACACAAACGCGAGCGTGCGGTAGTCGTAATCTGCTGCACCTTTCCCCCGAAACCGAAATCATGTCATCGTGTTGAACCCTTTTCTCTCTTTGATCATTCTGTCTCTAACAGATGCAGCTCTACGTGGAAGAGAGAGCCCAGAAAACGTAGGCCTGCGCCGCCGCCGCCGACTCATCAGTATATCACGCCGTCGGAAACCAAACGAAAACCCGACCCAAGTTTTTGTTGAACACATCATCATCCAGAGTGAGAGTGAGATGTGTGTGTGTGTGTGTTGCGGCTTGGCATCGAGGGTCGCACGGAGGCAGCAGTCGGACATCCCATCAAGAAAGCCACAGATCGTTTGTCCTCCGCCGGCGGTTCGATCGCACGCCTCCGCAAAAATCCGCATGAATGCGTTTAGTCCTTTCTTCGCCGCGTCTCGTGTTTCATCGCTTTCGGTTCTTTGCGGCAGCGGCACGATCCAAACGTAGCTGCTGCACCGCCACGATCACACGCCAGCGCAACAGGGTATCGACTCCAATGTCGACCACGTCTACGAGCCACAGGTATCGGTAAACCCCCAGGTGTGCGTGCGTGCGCTCATGCTTCCAGATGTTGTCTTTTCACATCCACAGGGAGGTCAGAGGTGAGGCCCCGTTACACTTTTTTAGGAGTCACTATAATGTCACATTGAGTCATGGCGTTCATGGTGTCGACAGTATTACTGCTCAGAGATGCAGTGTGAGCTGTGGGTGGTGTGTGTGTGTGTGTGTGTTTATTTTTGTTTTTTGTCGTAATGTTTGCCTCCATTCTTATGTGACAAATTCAAAGCTGTTATGTTGTGACGAAGCAACAGTTGTACTGCTGCTAACTATGTGAAAAGAACAAATATTGAACTGTAATTAAGAAGAAGTTTTTTTTAAAGTACCACCACTATATAAATATCTGTGTTGGTGTGTATTTAAGCAAACACTTTGTCCAATGACTCTTGGTGGTCATCCAGTTATTCTTCATGGAATAACCCTCAATGTAGATGGTTTAAAGTCTTCAAGGACAGACCCACACACACGCGCCAAAGATCTATTACTCTCTGTCCTCCCTGCAGAGTCCTAAATGTAAGCTGAACAGCCAACAGGAAGCTCTTTTTACAAGTGTTATACATGATTTAGTCCCTACATGCATCCCAATGTTACATTAAGATCAGATGACATCTGTAAACTGCCTTATTTTAAAAACCCGGTCATTTGATGGGAGCTTAAGTTTTCCCAGACCTCTGATTCAGTGAACTTACGCCCTAAAGACACCCAGCTGACACCGAGACCAGGACAGCAGCGTGATGATGTCATGCAACAAAGGGCGCATTGATATGACACTCCGTAATATGACGATGTGACTTTTAGGCTTAACTCTTGTGCACTTGCGAGACACTATTTGATACTATTTAATATTCAGTCGAGTTTGTCGATGCCCGGTTGCAACATTAAAGTTTTATCAGGGTAATAAATACAGTAAAATGTGATTTTACAACCATTTACATAAAACTTTAATTTCATGTACGTAGAAAGTTCTGCGAGCAGAATAAGAGCATCCAGCAGAACTGGGCCTTTTCCTTGTTAATGTAAATACTGGATTCATGTCTTATCTTATGAAAGTACATTCAGGCAATGCGGAAAACTGCATTTTTAGTTGTTTTCTGTCGTAGATCAGAGAAAGAGAACATCAACAAAATACGAGAGCTTTATGATCGATCGCTCCACCTCATCGCAGTAGACTGTGATCCACGTTCACGTTGAAATGTAGGATTTGGGGCTATACAAAATAAATGTAATTTAATTGAAAAAGCAATCAAATAAATGTAATTAGTGCTCATGGGTCTGAAGTCTTGGAATGAGAGCTCGGTCGTGGTTCACTGGTTGACTGAGAACAGCCGGTCCAATAAATTCATGAATCCATCGGTTACTTTCTGTTTATCTGCTTCTCTGATTCTTTCTCGTGATGAAGGGCCATGTTATGCTCTGTGTGGATTGTTTGTCTCTGCTCATCAGACCCCGGGTCGACAACACAAACACTGACTCCTTCCCTGAGTGAAAATGTGAATTGGTTGAATATAATGTCACTTTTTTCAGGTTGAATTACATTTTAACAGTCGGGAGGAAATCCTGTTTCCTACATCAGAGGTTATTGCCACAGTGTTTTTATTATGTTAATAACAGCTTAATAACATCGTTGGAACCTGAAGCAGCCGGAGGAAGACTGTCGTTGTGTTGTTGGCTCGGGTGACGGATGTCAGTTCAATTATCATGAGTATTGTACACAGCTTTTTTTCATAAACCCTTTATTTTTTTAAAGCATTTTACAACTTAATACAGTTTAATATTTGTAGTTACTATTTCACATTGTATTGCCATAATTAGCTCTACCTGACGATTGCATGTGTCATTATTTTTACTTACTATCTCATAATAATGAGATACTATCTCATAATTATGACTTACAGGATCCTAATTTTTTTTCTCAGTCGAGGAAATGGGCTTCCATACCTCCACTAGCCCTCTGTGACAAAAAAGAAAAGAAAAAGAAGAATATATGAGATAAACAATACTTCAAATTGTAGCTTGCAGACCACTTGAGAGCAGTGGTGTTTCTACATTAAGGGCACTGATCCACCAGATAACGCTGTTTTCCTGTTGTGTTCGTACTTCGCGGATTTTTTATTTTTTATGCAAAGTAGCGTGAATATATGTGTGAATAAACTTGATTTACAAGCATTATAGTCTTGTTTTGGAGTAATTTGATTCGTGTTTTTTTTTTTGTCCTGGCGATTGAATCTCAGTCTGAAGTTTCTGAGAATCGCCGTCCCACCCACCCGACTCTGAATCTCAGAGCCAACCCTGTCTGAAGTCAGGGCAGCTCTGTGTGAGATGCACAGAGTAAATTCCTGCTGGAAATCACTCTATATACAGACTCTGTTTTGGCGCTCCGTGACGTCACTAGTCACTTTTCTGTGCTGACGTCAGCGTCACAGCACAGAACCGGGAACGCTAGCGCGCTATGAGCATCCGCTAGCTAAACGGCGAATTAACTGTCTTCTCTTTAACTACTACACACTTAATAACTATCAAAATATAGCACCGCCAAAGCGAGCGAACATACCATTAATATATATATGGCGCTTGTGTACGTTTCTCACCTGTAAACACCAAGACAGACTCACTCACATTAATAGCTGCGTCACCGTCTGTGATATGCTGGTCTAACTTGTTTGTTTAAGACAAAAATTACGGCGCCAGTCATGGCAAAACTCGCTACTGCCACCTAGTGGCGGACACATGTATCGCCCTGCAGCTACTTCCTTATGTATATACAGGACTGTCTCAGAAAATTAGAATATTGTGATAAAGTTCTTTATTTTCTGTAATGCAATTTAAAAAACAAAAATGTCATGCATTCTGGATTCATTACAAATCAACTGAAATATTGCAAGCCTTTTATTCTTTTAATATTGCTGATTATGGCTTACAGCTTAAGAAAACTCAAATATCCTATCTCTAAATATTAGAATATCATGAAAAAGTATACTAGTAGGGTATTAAACAAATCACTTGAATCGTCTAATTAACTCGAAACACCTGGAAACACATTTTCAAATGTTGAGTTTGTTTTGCTGTTATAAATCTTTTTTTTTACTTGGTCTGAGGAAATATTCAAATTTTATGAGATACGTAAAGGTAAACAAAAGTTTGAAGCAGACCTTTTAGCTCCGGCGTTGGTCTACCTGTGTTAATCACGTCCCCTTTTGACTGAAAGTCCAGTTTTTAGACATTTTTAAGCTTAGATATATAATTCTCTTCCATGTTGGCAGTCTGGCGTAGCAAAATACAAAAACAAACGGACTTGACTCGCCTGGCGCCTCAGCGTAGAAGAAGCAGCAACAAGTACCCGTTGGCTCACTAGCGCCCCTTCCATGAGGCAGAGTATTATCACCTCACCCTGCGCCTTTTCACTGCGGTTTTATTTCCCATCAGCAATACTAAATATGTCACTTACAAACATTAAACTGTAATGGTTAAAGACCTTAGCCAGACTGTGGAAAATCAGGGCAAATAAACATATCTGCAAACATTATATTGGCGACATGCAGAGATACGGCAACCCGCACGGGCCAATTGCATGTCTCAACCCAGTTTGTGATGGATTGCGCAATCAGAGGTGAAGCCCGACTCGTCGCCTCAACTCTCGTTTCATCCTGTATTTGAACAGGAAATAGGCAAATTCAGCGATTTTGACTATCAAATGTTCGAAATTAGTCACACATAAAGATCGGTGGACAAATACTAATATGAATTTGATGTTATCATTATTATTTTTTTAAACTTTTTAAAACACTTTTTTTACTCATGCCTCCCCTGACCGCACGTCCCTGCTTGAGAGTATATCCCCGGCCTATCCCCGGCCTTCCCCTGTGTGTGTGAAGCCTTTCTCGTGGCCTAGTAACCTCCACTCTGTGAGTCAGGCGACCGAGGGCCCTCTGCTCCACCGACGACGCTCCTGCGACCTTTGGCCCCTGCAGGCTCCCGGTGAGCAAAGCTCGACGCCCGAGGCACAGCGAGAGCTGAGCGGATACTCCATTGTTTCTGTTTCTGTCCCCACATCAGGAATAAAGCCACACATCATGGTGTTCAAGACGATGTTTTCCTTCATCACGTCGTTCATTCCGACTTCCTACATACCGGAGTGGTTCACCCTTGATGCAAATCCAGTGACTTGTTTACTTCAAGGTGAGCTCTTCATTTTAACTCTGACGTCCCACAATGCTGCTGTTTTCTCAGTGTTAAATATGTGTGTGTGTGTGTGTGTGTGTGTCCTGCAGGACTGATCGGTGCTTGTGGCATCTCGGTGCTCTGCTCCCTGATGAGGCTGCACTTGTTTCTAGAAGAGGAGAGGTGAGGAAACGACCCCTCCACGTTGCGTTATGTCGCGCGCCATCCTCACCCGACATACTTATTACGCATTTCACTTTGTCACGTCTCACAGTTGTAGTGACACAAAGGACGCGTCGACCCCCGGTCACCACAGGAGGGCTCACTCCGGACTCGTTGGGAAGCTCCAGTTTCTGCTCGTGACCGGGACGCTGGCCGTGGTGGGCTCCCGCGTCGCCTCCCTGGTGGTGCTGGAGTTTTGTATTCGAGCCGTCTCCGGATTGGCCACAGCAGGACCTGTGAGAAACCACGTGATGACAATATGCCCACTTTGCTCGCATAACTTCTGCAGCATATATTATAACATCCGGTTTTGTGTTCATAATCCAGGACTCCAAGAGATGTGTGCAGCAGCTGCTGGTTCAAAGCCAGTTCTCCCTCGGCTGCGCTCTAAGCTGCAGTCTGCACTTTCTCCACGAGGGGGCGACGCAGCGCTGGCTGTGCCTGCTGCTGGCCGCGGCGCTCGGCTGGTTCCTGGCGGGCCAGGCGGCGCTGCTGCTGCGCCACGTCCTGCTTCTGTACAAGCTGCACAGCTCGCAGCGCTACTGCGGCATTTGCATCGGCCTCCTCGCGTGGGGCCGCCGCCTGATGCCCGCGCTGTGCCGGGCCGTGTGCGTCACCTTCTCCGTGGCGGCGGTGGCCGCGGTGTCGATCATCAATCAGCACTTCCTCTCTACGTCTGAGGCCCTCCGGTTTTGGACCCCGTTGACTATCTGCTACACACTGCTGGTTGTGTACATGCAGGGTGAGAAACGTGTATTAAAAAAAGAATACAAAATAAAATAAAAAGGTGAAACGTGTGCAACACTCATAAGACACGCGGATCCATCTGGCCTCAGAGGTTTAAGGACCCCTCTTCACTATTGTCTGACTGCATATTGAAATTCTGTAAAATTCCCATCCAAATTATACGGCCCCCTTCTGTTCTGCAGAGGACCAACACCGTCAGCCCGGCAGCCAGGCGGTGCTGAACACGGTGGTGGTGCGTCTCGGCGGTTTAACGGTCCTGATGCTGACTGTTGGACGCTGGGCTGACGTGCTCCACATCCTAATGTGCTTCCTGGGTGAAGCCAGCTGTCTAATCCCCACTAAGGATCTGCTCGATGCCGCATTATCGCAGGTCAGTGGTTCTTCCCTGGGAGCGACACACAGGGGCCCCGTAAGCACTTCCCGTCCATCGGGACCCCCCGAACTGGGCCGGAATATCATGCGGGTGTTATAGGTCCCAGGATGAGGATGAAGTTCTCTAACGTGTGTCCCACACTCAAAGAAATGACTCATTGGATGAACTCAATTAAATTGTTGGCAGGTTTTCCATCCAATAATTATATGCAACTCCAACTCAAATTTAGCACATCAGTGCAATACAATGTAATTAAGTTAGTCCAACTCATTTGTATCAAATACATCTAAAATAAAATAACAATATTCATTAAATTAAATTAATTTGTGTTTGTCCAACTCAAAATATAAAGTAACTAACTAACTAAGAAAATATGCAAACTCCACACAGAAGGAACACCCCGACTGGGAATTGAACCCACAGACCTTTGGCTTTCAGGTGACGGTGCTAGCCACTACACCACCGTACAGCCCTGAAAGTGTCTTCACCTTGTAAACAACTGATTTTCAGCTGGCGCATGCGCAAAGGGTAGTCCTCAATGAAACACATTTATTTTGAGTTGATATGCACACCATCTAACCTAAATAAATCTAATAAATGAAAGAATTCATACATTTTGTGTTCCACCCATTAAATATAAATATCTATTTTTGTAATTGATTTATTTAAATGTATCAAACAATATTTAAATGTGTCACCTCGAAGAAGGGCTTGAATCGTTTTTGTGAGTGTAACCTAAATAAATCTAATAAATGAAAGTATTCATACATTTTGTGTTACACCCATTCAAAATAAATATCTTCGTTTTGCAATTGATTTATTTAAATGTATCAAACAATATTTAAATGTGTCACCTCTAAGAAGGGCTTGAATCGTTTTTTTGAGTGCAGGTGGAGAAGGGAGAAGATCCCCCAGACAGATTCAGGCCAAAGTAACACCTGACTCAGAATACTGAGCCTACTTTTCCTCTAGCCTGGTTAAAAGAAAGAGTTGTATACCTTTGTGGATTTGCTTTGAAAGGTGGTTGAATATATTTAGCACATATATAGGTTCATAAAATTGATACCTCAACGACAACAATACATTGGAGCCAAGTTGAAACCCCCACACAAGTGTTTAATATAACTGTGTTGGTACTATTTTGGGTAAGTAATGACGGTTCATCTTCTCATACTTGTACACACTGCAGGAGGAAGAGGACGCCACACACTACGCGAGAGGAGAGCCTCGACGAAGACCACAGACACAAGAGAAGGAGCATCGGAGATAGAAGCGTCCTTTTAGTCCTCGTATAGGGCCACACCAAAAATGTACTATTTTGTATTCAGTGTAATGTTTTTTTCATTAAAAAAAAGACTCCAAAGAGGAAAGCAGAGCGACTGAAATGTGTTTGAAAAAACAGGTTATCTAGTAAAAATATATTACATTTGTGGAATATGTGGAATAGTTGCACATGAGCCACAGAACAATCGGCTTCATTGTGACTTTATTCTCTTTATACATCTGATTTTCTTGGTGATTTTGACGTTAACACCTGCAGCCCTGGCTGGACTTTGTTCTAGGAGTCTGCATTACATCTTGGATGCACCAATGCTGTAATCTTTAATGATATGTTATCTATAATCCTCATTGTTCCAAAGAGCTTGCGAAACATTTTTGTTCGGCGCCTGCTGATAAGAAGACGGTCGCAAATAGACATTTTGGCTATATATGTTCACATTCAGCCACCATCGTGGGATTTAAGGAGGCTCAAGAATGTTTTGTATTTCCTTTTTCATCTCACCAAAGATATAGTCAACCAAAAAGTAAACATGAATATTATATTGTGATATGATGTAGGCTGAATTACATATAGTATGGGTTTCAAAGCGGGTACAAATGACATGAGAACCACACGGTTCACGTCAAGGTTTTTTTTTCAAACATTTATTTTTTAAACAAAAAATGTGTCTTATCAAAAAGATACCACAGACGTTGAGTCCATTCCAAACACATCAGGCGATGACTGAGTTTATCTTAACGACCTGGCATCGTAGCGAGCTCAATCTCATCACAACACTGTATCGGGCCTAAAGGAAGAAAGAAGAAGAAGAAGAAAAAGGCTGTCATTTCCCATTTCGACTCGTCTCTCCACTTCAAAAAGAGAAAAAAAGGAAAGGCAAAATGGCTGACGACAACATTATTGCTGTGAAGTCACACACAAAATGGCGTTAGACAAAGAAACGGATCGGTTACTTTGGATTTGCTCGGAAATTAACTACCTTGAAATAGATGAAAATAATAATAATAATAATAATAATAATACAAGTCGATAAATCGCATTTATTTCATATTTATTTCATACACTCGCTTTATAACACTTGTTCTAAGATATGTTTGGAACTGTCTGGAACATCTTTTGCGACATTCTCTCAATAATATTGACTTTTTGTTGTTGTATAGCAGCAGCCGCGTCTCATTGGGTCCTCGTGTACAGAGATGCGTCTTTATTGAGAGCTGCGGACTGACACACACGTATTCCAAGAGATGTCTTTGTGTTTAATCAGTCCAGGCATTCCTTGTCAAAAAAAAAAAAAAAGATAAAAGGAGCAAAAAAAGAAGAGAAAAACGTGAGAAATTACATGGGGGGAGGTTGGAGGGAGGAGGGGGGGCAGCACATAGAGCCGGACGGGTCCAGTCCCCAAGATAATCCATCTGAGAATCACCGAAGAGGATAATTTAGTTTCGGTGTCTCGATCCACCAAATTAGGAAACTGTACTCCCGTAGATTTATTAGATTTCTTTTTTTAAGTGCATAAAAGTTCCACATCAGGACGAGTTGAGTAGACCCCGGGAGGACGTCCTCCACGAGCGGCCGAGCGCGGCGCCACTGCCCATTGAAATGACGGAGGAGTCCCGGTCAGCCGCCCTCAGTACATTTCCAGACTCTTTTTTTCTTTCTTTCTTTCTGTTCTCATCTGATTGGCACGCCGGACGCATGCGCACAACGGTTGCGCGTCTCCCTTGTTACCGCATTTCAGCGCAAGCGCACTTCGGGCCTTTCATGTGTGTGCTTAATATAGCAACAGAAGCAGAATAATGCCGTCGTGTAGTAACAGAGCTTTGACTGGAACACACTTCAATTCAACAATCGTTTAAATATATATATATTTTGTAATGTTACATTCTGCGAATATGGGCGAATATGTACAACAGGAGTAAATTAACGTCAAAATCAAATAAATATAGAGCCCCAGAGTATATTAAGAATTGTTTACATTTTTAATAGGCTACACAAGCACTATCATAACAAATGAGATAGTCCTTCAAGGATAGACACATAGAACAAGAAAAAAACCAGTGGCGCTTTTATTTACCCCTTATTAATGTTTATCACTGTCTTTTGTACCTTTGGACATGGACCTGATTGCTCATGTTACTTATTAGCTTGAAACAGCTCACACCAGGTTTTTGACTGAAGAGCCTTTATGCAGTATAGTGGCAAATTAGTTAACGCATTATTTGTCCCAAATGAACTGGACGCATCAGCAAAAGGCAGACAAGGGACTCGGACACATTATGAAGCCCATTATGATAAAGCAACGTGCGGATGAATACACGTCGTTGTCTCTACCTGTTACATTGCTCTCATTGCACAATTATGCGCTGCAGGGGCAGGTTTTGCATATTGTTGACATGTGTCATCATGTCAGCCCGCATGATTGTTTCATTTTGTGTTTTGTTTTTTTTAACAATTTTTTTTATGAGCGATCCCTGCAGATCTCATAATGCACTGCTCAAGGATATTACAGGGTTTCTTCTGAAATGCATGCAGTCAACTCAAAGGCATTTGGTTTGACTGAATGCTTTGTTTTTGCCACGAGTGTCAAACCCACACCCTAAAGGAACAACATGTCTTCGTAACCCATGGCAGTTGTAGTTAGTTTGAACACTATATGTATTTCCTGGTTAATCTATGGACCAGTTTTTAAGAGAAAAAAGTCTCTTAAACAAAGAAATACAGTTTCTAGACTGTAATCTATTCTGTTTAATCACGAGGCTGCTCTGTAGCCTCAGAGCAATGACTGGGATATTGCACTTTGTACGAATCTTAACTTGCAGCATATTATTTTACTGAAGCTCATCACAGCCTCAAATGTTCTAATCGTTAACACTCAGAAGGACCTACAAGAGGCCCTTAGTTTCCTGTTTCCTGCAGGCACACATTTCCAATTTATGTGTTGAAATGTTCTACAAAACCTTTTTTAAGGCTTTTAATTCGGGAGTCAACTCAGCAAACCCTCACATGTGTATTACATCCCTGCATGTCATTTAAAATGTCAACCTAAGTGTAGACATGGGGACTAATATGTCATTGGTCCATCCATCCATTTTCTAAAGAACATTTTATGTACAGAGTCACAGGAGGCTGGAGACCATCCCAGTACCCAGAATTAAAAGTATTTAGTCTCTGATTAATCCTGAACATACCTCGTCAGCCTAGATGCAGCAAGCCTGATACTTAAAAATAAATAAATAAATATGTGGGCCTATGACTCACCCGATAAATGTGGGGTGATGATATTGCTGTGCATTGATAAAAAAAAAGGGGTCTATGAACAAAACATTCTCCAAAAAAATATCGAAAATCGGCTTCATTTAGTGTGTGTAGTTTATGCAAAGTGTAAACAAGATAAATAAATAAACATTGCACACACCAGACGAGCACGGACGGGATGGGATCCTCCTGCAGAGTCAAAGCTTTCTCAGACGTCAAAGCACCTTCATTCAACCAGGGGTTTTCTCGCGCATGCGCAGCGAGCGGGAGACGATCTCATCAGGGAGAAAAAAAGAAGTTCACACACAAAGCCACGCCTGCGCGGTGCGCCTCTCATTACAGAGAGCGAAGTTGCTGCATCTTTTTAGGAAGCTACATGCTTTTCTTTCGACACCCAAAAGGTCGCATGGTGTCAGGGACGCGCCTAGTCACGGAAACAGTCCGGAGCGCGTTCACGAGGTGCAAGATCGCGCTTTTCAACAGTGAAGTGTATCTTAACAGCGCGTGCCGTGATCCAGCCTGATGGTTTACATTGGGTCACAGCGACCAGTCAATGATTTGCGCCGGTTATATTTCGTGTTTTTCCCCCCTCTCGTCTGGCGTTTTTTTAATTTTTGCAACGCTTTTTAATTTTTCTCTTCTATTTTGCACGCGAGGAAACTGACATCGCAAACTCATCTGCATGAGCGGGGAGCAGGAGCACACAGTATGGTCCGGGAAACCAGACATCTATGGGTGGGAAATCTTCCCGAAAATGTGCGAGAGGAAAAAATCATTGAGCACTTCAAGCGGTGAGTGGAAACGCGAATTAACGATGCGCGTGCGTTTTGTGTATATATACGTGTGTGTGTGTGAGAGATAATTGTTGTAATGTAACGTGCATGGCCAGCATCTCTTCCTCTCTCTGTTGTGTCATATTTTGAGTGAAGTGTGGATGAAGCAGGAGGTTCCCCCCCCCCTGTAGCAGAGTCCCATTTGGCAACTGCTGTCATGAGCGGCAACGTTGTGCTGCATTTGAGCGGAGACGCACAAAAACAAAACACCCGGCCACAGCGCGCGTCACACCGACCCGCGCGGCTTGCGGACATATGTTTTGTTGTTTGTTGCCATTTGTGACACTGTTACTTATAACTTGTATATAGGCTGCAACGATAACTTTGCTGGTCCTTTTTGTGTGTGTGTTTGTGTTTGTGTGCGGCTGGTCATTCGCGCCAGGTGCCCACGGGACTGTTCAGGAACCTTTTTTTTTTTTTTTTACCTGGGTGCCGTTCAAATAAAACGCATTGTTTTTACATGTTAGTGTGTGCGCGCGCGCGTGTGTATACGTGTGTTTAATTTTCTACAACGGTAAACAAACTTCCGCTGCTCGCATCGTAACATGCCGCTGCACTTTCGCAGTCTGCATCTTTTTTGGCAGATTCTGTGTGAAAAGTGTGCCGCCGCGTGCCACCCGGCGTTTTAGTCGGTTGGTCGGGTCAGCGCTTCCAACCAATCAGACCCCCCCCCCCCCCCCCGTGCACGGACAGTCAATCGGCACACTATGTACCTATACGTATTATAAGCGCGCACTGTAGCTGTTGCAAGAACCGGATCTATTTTATCTCTCTCTGTGGCGTCCTAATCTAAATGTTACACGAGTCAGTGAAAGCAACCCCCCCCCCCCAAAGTGACGCGACATCCACGCTGCATCGACGTTGTTGCAAATCGGCTGCGATCGAGCAGAGGAGGGTGGAGGATGATGATGAGGGTGGTGGTGGTGGTGTTGGTGGTGCTCCTCCGCGTTAACTCTCATGCAACATCGAAACGTTACAGTATAGCTACCCGTGTTTACTTTGTGCGCGTAGGAACACAACACAAAGTGGGGGTTGTTCTTCGCTACAATATTGGTGCGTTTGCTCCTCTGCCCCCCCCCCCCCCCCACACACACACACACACAGCTGCTGACTTGCACACAAGCCCCGCAGCGTGATCTGATTTTTATTTTTTATCGATATTTTAATTCCGATATTTCTGATCGAGCTCCATTTTTGTTCTTTTATTCTCTTCCTTTCTGTGGTGCATATTTAAAAACAAAACAAAAACAAACACATGCACCATTTATCTTTCGGCTTTGTTGTCATTACCGGAGGGAGAGAAGACCAACAAAATAAATGTAAATATGATTTTGTGTGTATGCATGCGGCTATCACGGTTGTCTGCGCGCGCTCGCCTCGCTCTCTCTCTCTCTCTCCATCTCCCGCTCTCTCACACTCTCTCTCCCCCCTCTCTCTCCCCCCCCCCCCTCTCTCTCCTCGGCTGTCAAGGAAATCGCAGCCCGCCTCTCTGTCCATATGCGCCCGACCAGACCTCCTAATAACAGCAGTGTGCCTCTCATACGTGATGCGCTCCTGCCTGGGTTGTGTAGGCGTCGCCATATCGCGCGCCGAGGCTGCCAAATCACCAACATTAATCATCATAAATCATGTGTTTAACATGTGTCACCGGGAGGCACCTTTTGTGTATATATAAATTACCCATTCCTCCTGCTCTCTTATTATTTACAGAGGGATGGATGCATCGCAAACATGGCCAGTGCATGTCTCTGATTCGTGGCGCCTCGCGCACAACGCGCAATAATGGACTCATACACCCATGTGTCGTTTTCTTTTACATCAGCCCGCGCTTATGATGTGCGTAATGTTATGTTTCGGGGTAGAGGTCGGAGGTGGGGGCGGGGGCGACTGTCGGCGAGGCTGCCTCTCGGCTGCAGCTTGAACCCACGAGGGAGTCTGAGTCTGCAGGTGCATGACAGCCGCGATGCTTGTGTGTGTGTGTTTGCGCGCGCGTGTGTGTGTGTGTGATGGAAGTCATTGAAGATGGGGGACGGGCTGAATGAGTAAGCAGTGGGAACCGCGGCGTTTTCTAAAATGGCGTCGTCGTCAGAGGCTGTTCAATGTTAGGGGGGGGTGGGGGGCATTGGCAATACATTTATTATGGGCACCTCCGTCGGACAGCGAAAATACAGGGAGTGGGGAGGGAGAGAGAGAGAGATATGATGGCAGGCTTTGTAAACCCAGACTGGGCTCGCAAATTTTTTCCCATCAGTTAAATTCAGCCATCACTAAGGCGAGAGGATGATTCAGGAAACAATGGGACGCTTATCAATAAATACTACAATAAAATAATACACCTTTTTTAAGGGTTTACAGTCGAGGGAGGAACATAAGGTGGAATGATGTTTAAAATGTAACCCACACGTATTCTTTTCTAATAATGCATCAGAAAAAAGCTATATAGACACGCATAGTGCATTCTGAATTAGAATGGTTTATTTGTGTTCTTTTTTTTTAGAACTCGCACAAAGCAAATCAGGAAATGTCTCTTTTTTTTCTTCTTTTTTTCTTTCTGTTCCAAATCTCATCTGTGTGCTTTCCAGTAGCTTTCATTATGAGCACCACCACCGCACCTCCTCCTACACCACATGCTGATGTCAGAACATATATACATTTAATGACACGCAATGTGCCAGTTGCTGGGTTACTGTTGCCTTGAAAGAAGAAAGTACCACAGAGCCGAGAATAAGGGGAGCAAAGCCACCTTGCATCCCCCCCACCCCCATCTCTCTCTGACATCATTTAATTCAATATTATATCTGGAAACGGGTGTCATCCTTTAGGAAAGTGCATTATTTAATGCTTTTTAATTTTTCTTTTACTGTGAATTCCAAACTGAACACTTGCTGTTTGCAAATTCACAAACACTGAAGCCCCCCCTCCTCCTCCTCCTCCCCCTCCTGTAATTTGGGTTGAAAACCTGGTGATCACCTCGTGTGTTTTCCGCTGTGTTCTCTGCAGATATGGACGCGTGGAGAGCGTCAAGGTGCTGCCCAAGCGCGGCTCGGAAGGCGGAGTCGCGGCCTTTGTGGATTTTGTGGACATTAAAAGCGCTCAGAAGGCTCATAACGCTATCAACAAGATGGGGGACAGAGACCTGCGCACTGATTACAATGAACCGGGCACAATCCCCACTGCGGCGAGGGGGCTGGACGATAGTCTGTCCTTAGGCTCTCGTGGCCGGGACGTATCAGGGTTCACGAGGGCGGCAGGGGGGACCGTGTATGGCCCCCCCACGTCGCTCCACAGCAGAGACGGACGCTATGAACGCAGACTAGACGGGTAAGTGGACACAGTTTCTCTGAAGACTGGGTGGGGGGGGGGGGGGGGGGGGGGACGGACCGTGGTTTCTTACACCTTACCTCCCCAAGCATCTTCCCACCATCTATTCATTTACTTGTCTGGGGCGGGGGAGGGGCGCCAACACGGACATATTCCATAAGTGATGCAAGCAAAATCGTAGCGCATCAGTCGCCTTTTTAGGAATAGCCACTATCGTTTATTCTGTTGGGGGGGGGGGGGGATTATATTTTGTGATCTTAAAACATCTCTGTGAGGTGGAAAGTACGAGGGGCAAAAGATTGGATATGGTAAAAAAAAAAAAATCCCAGGATTATAGGAGATTGCAGGGTTTGAGGGGGGGGGGGGGGGTGAGAAAAAGAGAGAGTGGTCCAGCAGCCATCCCTGGGATTCCCCTAATCTGGAGTTACGCGCCCTGCTTCGTGGATTAATGTCACTCTTTTTTTCCCTCATGTAACAAAACAACCAAGAGCACACGCTATATGTAAAAAAAACAACAACAAAAAACACCCCACCATTGTTTGGATTAGTCTCTAATTTGGTTTCCGATTATCGTTCACTCTTCACGGAGGTGATCACTTGGAGTCACGAGGATAACCGACACAGGATATGTATCCCCTCTCCGTTGGATTAACGCTGGCCAGATACTTTCAGGATATCATGCTTAAAGGTACGGGTTGCTTTCTTGGTTCTCTTGGGTTTTTTTTGGTGGTTATTTTATTTGGAATCATAACTCAAAATCAGGGCATTACAATTTGAGTGCTGGGAGACGTCCACCGGTGATCCAACTGAGTACAGACGATAAAAACAGTGAGCAAATCATTTTAATTTGTTTCCCTTCTTGCCTCCATGTTTTTGTGGAGATTATTCTCGAGACTTCCAGATCTAACGAGGACCGACACGGACTAATGTTTGGATCGTACAATTCAAAAAAAGAAGAATGCTGGAAATTGGGACTGAAAAAGTAGCCGCTGGAGATTAAGCGGCCTCTCGTCTGTGGATTACCCAGATTACCCACTCCTTTCCTTGGAACGTGGAACTATAATTTAAACACGGATACAAACAACAACAACAAAAACGCACGCACGCAGAATCGGTGAACAAAGCGGCCGATCGACGCCGTTTCCCCCACTGACTTGTTTGGACTCTTCCGAACATCCACAAGCTTCAGAACCGCTCTGAGTGTTCTCCGCCCTGGAGGATGAACACAGTGCTCCTATACGAACAATAATCTGGATTACCGTTGACGGAGAGAGAGAGAAAGAGACATGTTCTTCACTCTTAATCTGATTTTCCAAAGGAGGAATGCCCAAGACTTCACACTGAAGATGCAAGACTTTTTTTTTTACCCCTCCCCTCCTCCTCATCACTTCCATCACTGCCTTTGGGGAATCATGTGCACTACTTTCTGAAGAGGGATTTATGGATATCACGCATTAATTTTACCGGATTCACCCCCCCCCCCCCCTACGTTTGGATGGTTATATGGACTCCAATTGACATTTTCCAGCATACAAAGCATCCTACGCTGGATCCGTACGAAGCCAATTTTGACACTAGAGGTCCCTTGCCCTGAAGACGAGGATTACGTTTCTTTCTAATGTGAACAATTTTGTTTCCCCCCCCTTCCTCTCCTCGCCACTCATCATTCTGGCCTTTTTTTTTCTTTTTTTCCCCCGCTCACAAAGTTCTGTCTCCCTAGATTGTATTTGGAATAATAGGTCAAGTTACCACTCTCTCTCAAAAGGTTGGTATGTCCTGCCCTGTGTATTTTAGCTGTCCTCTCTAACCCCCTATAGTTTGAACCCCTGTCTCTCTCTCTCCACTTCCCCACTAACCGAAGTAGCCGGTACATCGACTGCTCTCACCGCCTGTGTGTCTGTGCTGAAGTCTTAACCTTGTGTTGTTTTCCTTTTCCCCCTTCCTCTCACCTGACCCACACGCTCGTTCTACTCATGATAAATAGACCCAGATCCACCATTTTAGAGACAAACACAAATATATTTATTGTTATTCTAATATTATTTTTAGATGATGATATTGTCTTCAATAAGGCTGTGTAAGAATTCAAAGATTCATCACATACTTGTATGTGCAGTGTAAAGTGGTGGCGGTGCACTGCACTGAATAAGAGGAGTACAAAATAAATAAGGATTTGAAATATATATATATATTATATATATTCACATTTTATAATGTATTAAACAGTGAGAGAGAATGAAATGCATCTTAAATTAACCTCTTCTAATGTAAGCTCTTGTCTAGTTTAGGATTTTTACTTGTCAGTATATTTTATTGTATTTTTTTTGAGTTGATTTAATAATATTGCTACATTGAATTTTGTTATCAAGCAAAAATACTTAACATTTGCACTTTAAAAAATATTAATATAATATATAAAATATTGAATTAAATGCGTCACGGTTGAATTCTGGGCTAGAGGTTGGAAAACAAAACCATATTTGAAATGTGACTTTAGAAAAAAAACACTGACAAAAGGCCTTTCATAAAGTGAATGATTGATTGATTTAATTTAAAATAATAATCATGGTAATCATTAGTTCCAGCACCAGTGTCTTTTGTTCCTGCCTTGCAGCTGCAGTTTTTAAAATGTCTCCAGCTTCCTTTTTTTTCTGGGACAAGAGAAGAATATGAATCCGGTATAAGATGCCACGGGGTGCAGATTCAACATTTGTTTCTTAAGCTCCTGAGACGTATAACTAATTCAAGATTATTTTTTGTAGAATTCCACTCGTACTAGTGAGTCGGCCTCAGTCCTTGTCAGGAAATGTGCAGGTAGAGAGATTACAAGTCCCTGGCTGGATTTTAATGTCTCCGTGTACAATAAGAGACTTTTCTCTCGCATGTATACTTTGATTTCTGTGCCTTTATTTAATTTCTGATTGTATTGGACTGTAGAGGGGGAACATTGCAAATCAATAAATGGGACTGATTCATGGCAGTGCTGTCTTTCCAGGATTGTTGCTTCAGTTTGATGGATCACCGTAATTTGTAGTTTATTCACTGGATTAAACCAAAAGCACTTCTTCCAATTCTTTGGTTAATAAAAAATAAATTCTCCCATGAATATATACTATGTCACTATATATATATATATATATATAGAGAGAGAATTTCAGATATTGTTTCCTTGAATATATACTATGTCATTAATATATATATATAATTTAAAAAAGATATATATATATATAAAAAAAAGATATATATAAATATTAAAGGTTACTATATATTAATATATATATTAGTTTTTTTTCCCTTGAATATATACTATGTCACTAATATATATATATATATAATTGTTTTTCCCTTGAAAAAAAAGAAGAAACAAATATATATACATATATATTCAAGGTTACTGTATTTTAATATATACTCAAGGAAAAAATATCTCAACATCATGATACAATATTACATAAAGTGATAGAAATCCAACCAAGGCTCTGTGCTTTGAGCATATCAAGGTGTCCCAGGAGGTCATTTAACATTGAACGATGTCTAAATATTTTTGGAAATTTTAGAATTGAATTGATATGCAGGTATTGCTCACACAACGGCAGAGTCTCCACATAAAATCCCTTCTGAGCATTCTGCTGGGATGCATCCATGTGAACGATGCTCTCCCCGTTATCCCCAAAACAGTTGATGTGTTTAGCATGCACCGGAGCAGACGAATAATCAAACACTGATGGGAAATCTGCAGGAAAAGAAAAAAAAAGAAAGTCCAACTGAATTATTTTAATCCCCATGAATAATGTAGAACCTGTTTTGTGTAAAGTGAAATTGAAGGCTATCTATTGAGCAGTGAGCCTGCGCCACCAAATTAGCATTTTCAGGAGCATCTAGGGGTCAAGGTAATCCATCAATTTCACTGCAGACATCGTTAGACCATAGATGTTATTCATGAATCCAGCAGACGGATGATTAAATCAAATAAGATGAAGCAGAATTGGCCCCGGACCGGCTGTACTTTACGTATAGTGCAATGAAATACAGACGTAGTGCTATAGCTGCTTCGACATCCAGTCGACGATGTGCTCACCGTGCAGTCTTTTGTTCTCGCGCCGCCCGGCAAAGGCCTTTTTGTTGAAACGCTTCCATTTACAAGCCAGTACATTGACATCGCTTGTGTCTATAGGTTACATTTATGTCAACATTGACACAGATTGGTCACGACGCAGAGTGACGTCGCACTAACTATCGTCATTAAGAATTACTGTGCAAACAACCTAAATTGTGTATCCTTAAAGCAAGGGTGTCAAACTAATCTTCACCGAGGGCCACATCAGCATCATGGCTGCCTCTTCAAGGGTTTTAACTGTAACTCTGTGTAAACTACTCAAACATATGGTTAAATAACTCTCTTTGCATTTGATTATTGTTTATTTGAGTGTAGAAATATTGTACATACGACATTTTTTCTAATATTGTAACATAAATCCATTTAATTTGAAACCTTCAAAATAAAAGCACGGGATATTTTTTAATTTTTAATTTTCTGAAAGAAAAGGTGATCACATGTCTTTAAAGCCGTCGGGGGGGCACATAAAATAATGTGGCGGGCCCTTGTGTTTGACACCTGCGCCTTTTCTTTTTTTAAAGGGTTCAAATGTGTCTCAGCGTATGATTGCAGTCCATCAAAGTCCTCAGAGAAAGGCTTGTGAATATGAGTAACACATTCTCAGTCGGATGTAAAGGTCAGGTTGGGCATTTTAGGAAACTCATCTTATGGATCATTTACCAAAAAGCCTTTCACGACATCGCGGGCCATCAGCGATGAAGAGGAAGGTGCTCGAGCCATTTATCTTCATGTAACCCGGTCGCCCCCTGTGTGACCCGCATGGCTTCTAACGCTCAGACTGGGACCCGTTTCCCCGTCAGCTGGTGATCTCCTACACCACCCAAATGCAATTTGACGTCGTTCTCGTGAACATGCGCCTCTTTCGAAGAATAAAATCCTAGAAAACTAATAAACGCCACACAAGGAGAGCCTATAACGTGAATTACAAATGTTTTCCTCGAGTCAAACGAAAAAGCCTCGTGGCCCCGTGTTCACAACCGAAGGCTGCGGCTGACTTCTCCTTTTGATGAGAAACACTTCCAGAAGTTTCTTTCATGTTGCAAATGTCTTTGATTTAGGCTTACCGCTCTTTTGTTGGCATAGCAACGTGCAACCCAGCAGGCAAAAAACATTTGACTAGACCTATCTTAACACCGATGTAATCAAAACATCTCTGATGGCCCAGACGGTTTGGATGTCCGCGTCAATCATGACGAGGATGTGATTACCTTCTTTCTCACGCTTAGTATTGACAGCTTGATTTGGAGTTATCTTGTCTAGTTCTATAATCGAGTATTTCTTTGTTGGAAGTTGAAAGTAGACATTGGGGATGGGAGAAGGAGGAAATGAGGGTCTTAAATGTTGCACTTCCAACATAACGCACATCTTTGATTTCTGTGATTACATTGGCATATTTATACGAGCAATTTATTATCAATTCAAAAACATGCGGAATTTCCAAATGTGTGTGTGTGTGTATATATATACATATATATATGTTTATACTGTGTATGTATGTATATAATGTATATGTATATATGGTATGTGATATGTATGTGTGTGTATATATGTGTATGTATGTATACATATACAGGACTGTCTCAGAAAATTAGAATATTGTGATAAAGTTCTTTATTTTCTGTAATGCAATTAAAAAAACAAAAATGTCATGCATTCTGGATTCATTACAAATCAACTGAAATATTGCAAGCCTTTTATTCTTTTAATATTGCTGATTATGGCTTACAGCTTAAGAAAACTCTAAAATCCTATCTCATAAAATTTGAATATTTCCTCAGACCAAGTAAAAAAAAAGATTTATAACAGCAAAACAAAATCAAACATTTGAAAATGTGTTTCCAGGTGTTTCGAGTTAATTAGACGATTCAAGTGATTTGTTTAATACCCTACTAGTATACTTTTTCATGATATTCTAATATTTAGAGATAGGATATTTGAGTTTTCTTAAGCTGTAAGCCATAATCAGCAATATTAAAAGAATAAAAGGCTTGCAATATTTCAGTTGATTTGTAATGAATCCAGAATGCATGACATTTTTGTTTTTTTAATTGCATTACAGAAAATAAAGAACTTTATCACAATATTCTAATTTTCTGAGACAGTCCTGTATGTATGTATGTATATATCTATGTGTATACATATATATATATGTGTGTGTGTATATATATATGTGTGTGTCTGTGTGTGCGTGTATATATATATAATATACATGTATTTGTGTATATACTGTGTATATACATTTATGTGTGTGTGTGTGTATATATATATATATATATGAGAGAGAAAGATCATCCTTACCAATTATTGATATTTACACTTAATAAAACATCATTTTATATCATTATATGTACACACAATATAATCTCTCTCAAAAGTCGACAGTCGAGGTTTACCGTTAACATTCGCCACCGTCTTGAATTTTAATACGTTTCTAATACAAAGAATAATAAGTCACGGAGAGTTTGAAAGAGTTGTTCAAATCAAACCATGAGCCGCCCTGCGTTGGAACACCGCGGCTAATTTGATGATTTTATAATGTGATCTGAATTCAAACGCTGGTAATTGCTGTCCTGTCCCGCTCATTAGTGGAGTTTGGTAATACGACGGCTGTAATGAGACAGCAGTCTTATTAACTCATTAAATTATGATTGCTTTATTCCGAACGAGGATGTTCGGATCTGAGCAGAATGTCCTTAATAGCACCATTTAAATATATTTTATATGTGCGTTCCCACAAAAGAAGCTTTTGAAGACCTTTTCCTCACGAGAACCAATGGTGTTAAATTATGTAACATTAAACACAAAAGGTTTGCCATAAGCCGCATAAAAAAAAAACTTCAACAAAGCATCCCAGATAAATAATAAAATGTCTCAGAAAGTGGCTTTTGTTGTAGTTTTTAAGAATGACTTAGTAAACATCCTGCAATTATACTTTAAAAATAATCTCCAGATGTCTATCCTTTTTTTTTTTTAAACACTGAATGCATGCTCTCTTTGCTCAGAATCTCTTCCGGTCATTCTCTGCTTCTTGTATAAATGTCATCAGAATGTGTGCATCTTACTCTAGGGTACAGTTCTATATCTCTTTGATGTTTTTGAACTGATAAAACCATTTACTTATAACCCATTTGCGTTCAAAGGAAAGCAGTTTTTAAACGGTGAACACCTCCTCGGAAAAACCTCACGGCACCTCAGTGGCAGTCGGTTCTGATCCATTTCATCTCGGAGCCACGTACAGTTCCGACCAATCGGCTGTCTCCACCAGTTCATCCTCTCGTAGTTATCGGCTAAAACAAGAACGATCTCTTTTAGATTCTTACCAACTTCCGACCACTTCAGTGCCCTGTCTTTGTGTCTACTTAAGTCAAAACCCACCAGAACCACCTGATGAGTCTGTTTGTGTCTGATGCCTTGAATGCCGCCGTAACGAGATGCTCTGTCTTCCTGTTTCGTTAGGACGGCTGAGAGTCGGGATCGGGCGTACGACCACGGTGTCTACGGACATCACGAGCGTCCCGGCAGCAGCTTCGAACGCCAGCGGCACTACGAAGCGGCCGACTACTACCGCGACGCGCGGGAGAGGACTCTGAGCGCGGCCGGGGGCACCGGGTCCGCCGCCTCCGGCGGAAGCGGTCCGGCGCCGCCGTCGTCCTCATCGGGAGTCGGCGGGACTGTCGTCGGCGCCGTCGCCGCCGGCAACGCGGGAACGGGCGGATCGGCGGGGGCGGCGCCGGCGGGAAGCGGAGGGCCCACTGCCTCCGGCGCGGCGGGCTTCTTCCGCTCCCACAGCAGGAGCCCGTGTCGCTTCGAGGCGCCGGAGCCTCGCTACGAGCCTCGCGCCCGGGAACCTTTCACTTTGGCCAGCGTGGTGCACCGGGACCTTTACAGGGAGGAGAGGGGTCGGCGCGGCGAGCGGCCGTACCGCCACAGTCGCAGCCGGTCGCCGCACTCCGCGCATTCGCGGAATCCTTCGCCTCAGAGGCCGGCGAGTCAGGCGACCCGGCCGCCGCGCTCCCACAGCGGCTCCGGCACCCACAGCCGCTCCTCCAGTTCCGACTCGGTCAGCAGCACCAGCAGCAGCACGAGTGGCAGGTGAGCGGAGCGGGCCAGGTCCCTATACCGTTGTGCGTGGCTGTTGTTGTTGTTGTTTACCTTTCGTGCATCCCAGGCTCCGACGAGGGATGGACGACCGGGTACTTTTTCAGAAGGAAACCGGCCTTCTCTCTGGTCGCAGGCCTTCATCTCACGGAGTCTAACCGTACGACAGTTTCCATTGAAATTCCAAAGCTTAAAAATTAAATGTATCTTCTTCCTGCTCACCAGAGTCCAGGTCACAGTGGTGTGTGTATAGCAGGGTGGGAAATACGTTGCTGATGAGGCTAAAACAGGATTACTGCTTGACTAATGTTTTACCAATATCCGATCGGTTGGTTTGGGCCCTTTTTTTATTTAAAATACGGAAATGCAGAGATGAGCTTCCGATGAGCGCCGGCACGCGGCCAAGCGGCGGCCTACTGGGGGCGTCGCGCTACTGCAAGTAGTACCAGCGTGCACGCGCGCTGTTAAGTTATGGCTCGTTTTGAAGGTTATGTAACCACGATTCCGGGGGGGAAGGGGGGAGGGGGGAGGGGGGGCAAGTTGACAGACATTAGTCACGTGATCAAATGAAGGGCGTTGCCATTACGCTCGGCCTTCATTAAACGGTGAGAACACCAGGCTGCTACAGCAATAACAATACAGATCGGTCTGGTCGGTTTTTACTTGATATTCTGCTTCTTATTTTTTTTTATGAAGGAGGCGTCTGGTTACCGGGGCTCATCATATCCCCCCCCCCCCATATATATATATTTTCTTTTTCAGCAGAAAGTAGCCTTGAAACACATCTCAGTGCAAACCCTGCCGTGAAACAGTGTTTACTCAACTAGGTGGCCATGTACAAGGCGGCATACATCGGAATGTATTGCTAACATTGCGTGGTTAAAATGGAACCGTATATAAGAACGCATTCACCGAATCAATGTCTTTATATGTTTCCGTCAGCGACATGCTTTATGGAAAATGAAAACTCTGTCTGTCTTTGTGGGCAGATTCGTGGTAAAGCTTTCCTTTCTGCCGATCACATTTAGCTGCGTCTGGCACAGCTGTTTCACATCTGAGACCAGTGATTTCAGTATTTAGATGTAGAGTATTTCTTTAGAGAAGAAAAGGGAGAGGAAGGATTTTTATACAGGTTTTTTGGGGGGGGGGATTTCTGTAATCTGTGTATAATACCGTCTTTTACATGTATATTGGGTACGGAAAGTATTCAGACCCCATTAAAATGTTCACTCTTTGTTTCACTGCAGCCATTTGCTAAAATCCAAAAAGTTCATTTTATTTCTCATTAATGTTCACTCAGCACCCCATCTTGACAGGAAAAAACAGAAATGTAGAAATGGTTGCACATTTATTAAAAATAAAAAACTGAAATATCACATGGTGATAAGGATTCAGATCCTTTGCTGTGACGCTCATCGTGAACTCACTGTCCATTTCTTCTGATCCTCCTTGAGATGGGTTTACTCCTTCATTGGAGTCCAGCTGTGTTTAAATAAACTGATTGGACTTGTTTAGTTAAGGCACACACCTGTCCATATAAGACCTTACAGCTCACAGTGCATGTCAGAGCCAATGAGAATCAGCCGTGTTCAATATTGGCAATATTGAACACGGCAATAGAGTAAAAAACACAATTTTTTATAACATTAACCATTTCAATTTATCATATCTCCTAATACCGTGTCATGTCTGTTTCCTCAGGAGATACTGCATTATTTTTGGCATTATTATTATTTAAAATGGTGTTATGAAAGCACCATCTTACCCAACAACATGGCCAAACCTCACGTTCATGTGAACAACACCGCTGTGCTCCACCCAGCAGGACACACACACACACACACACACACACACACACGCATGCATTGCATAGAATTTCCAATTCAAATTCTGTAAACCTTTTCAAGCCGTGTTTCGTGTGCAAATGTGGTTCCACCCTCGTGTGTGCGAGTGCTCTTTGTACTCGTGAGTCTTCCGAATCACAAATCTGCTTTTACAAGGTTGTTGACTGAGTAATTGATCGCTGGTCGGAGTGGGAAGCCTCTAAATGTGTTTATTACCGCCATACTTTGGACTGAGGTCCACATGTCTGTCCACACACACTGTGGCTGTCAGTTTTATTCGCCCCGTGGATCTCCGCGAAATCAAAACGTGTCGAATTCAAAACAGAGCAATTTTTGAAATTGGCTACATATGTTGTATATCTGTGTCCAGGTTCTTGTGAATGTATTATCTAATAGTTGATTTTGACTGCTGATGTTCTAGGAATGCCTATATACTAAAAAGGCTTGGATGATCAAGTAAGATCAGCAGTTTTTAACAACATAAGAGTGTCTGTTCATGAGGTTTACATCACCCCCCCCCCCCCCCCCCCCAAGTTGTTTATATTCTGGATAACCGCACCACGCTTTGGACACAGCAGAGTGGCGGGTAGCGACGCATGTGGTTGGACGAGGTTGTGCTCTGTGGGGAATTTCTATATTTTATTTTTTTCACCGCCTACCTCTGTGTATGTGTAATGCCCTCCCCCCCCCCACACCCCTCCCCTCCGTGAGATCCAGTTGAAACTGGAAATTTCTGGCCAGTGCTGGCTGCCTGCCCACTCCCACAGGCCAGCCTCCGTCAGCAGCACTTCCGGAAGGGTCTGAGCACAGGAGGAGAGAAAGTGAGAGAGAGAGAGAGAGAGAGAGAGAGAGAGAGAGAGAGAAACAAACCAGCAGAGGGCCTTGGAAGCTGAGACATGATGGGAACGGTTGGGGGGTAAAAAGGCGACCAAGGCGTCCATGAATTTGCCAGTGATGCAAATCCATCTTTCTTTATACTGATAACCAGATGATGACAATAGTTTGGGGAGAAAGAAAGTGCATCGCATGAGCTATTGTGCCCCTGCATCACTATATATAGATTACATCTGGAATGTGTGCGTACCTGTTCAATACAATAAGTGGTCTAATCCTCCTTCCTTTTCACCTCGGATTGGATAAAACATTTTGTCACCTTTTTTAAATCACAAAAATGACATTTTAACTACTGTTCTTGTCATTGAAGTAGAGAGCTTTCAACACATATATATTATTATTATCGAATGATTTTTCAGAGCCAGAGTATTTTGCAGTTGCAAAATATTGTGTATACATATTACCTTGTAGAAATGTATGTTTTATTGAGGTACAAATATCACTAATTGGTAGGGATAATATCTCTCTCTCTCATTTATATATGTATGTATGTGTGTATGTATGTGTATATATATATATATGTGTATGCATGTATGTATGTGTATGCATGTATGTGTGTATATATATGTATGTGTATGTATATATA
This sequence comes from Pseudoliparis swirei, assembly GCF_029220125.1. Classification (NCBI taxonomy): domain Eukaryota; kingdom Metazoa; phylum Chordata; class Actinopteri; order Perciformes; family Liparidae; genus Pseudoliparis; species Pseudoliparis swirei. The sequence goes on from NC_079396.1 coordinate 4,621,699, forward strand.
TATGTTTGTATATATATATGTATATATATATATGTGTATTTATATATATACATACATATATGTGTGTATTTATTTATCTGTATATATCTGTATGTGTGTGTGTGTATATATATATAGAAATTATATATATTTATATATGTATGTGTGTGTATATATATATACACTACCGTTCAAAAGTTTGGGGTCACTTAGAAATGTCTTTATTTTTCAAAGAAAAGCACTGTTTTTTCAATAAAGATAACATTAATCAAAAATACACACTATACATTGTTAATGTGGTAAATGACTATTCTAGGTGGAAACGTCTGGTTTCTAATGAAATATCTCCAGAGGTGTATAGAGGCCCATTTCCATCAACTATCACTCCAGTGTTCTAATGGTACATTGTGTTTGCTAATCGCCTTAGAAGACTAATATCTGATGAGAAAACCCTTGTGCAATTATGTTAGCACAGCTGAAAACAGTTATGCTGGTGATATAAGCTATACAACTGGCCTTCCTTTGAGCTTGAAGTTTGAAGAACAAAATTAATACTTCAAATATTAATCATTATTTCTAACCTTGTCAATGTCTTGACTATATTTTCTATTCAATTTTCAATTCATTTGATAAATAAAAGTGAGTTTTCATGGAAGACACGAAATTGTCTGGATGACCCCAAACTTTTGAACGGTAGTGTATATATATGTATTTATTTATGTATACATGTATATGTATGCATGTGTGTATATATATATGTATATAAATATGTATGTATGTGTATGTGTGTGTATATATATATATATGTTTTTATATATATATATATATATATATGCAAAGGCTACAGCCAGTTCCAGTAACTCAGAATGACAGACAGTGAATCTTGCAACAACTCCTAAGTCTGTGTCTCTCTTTTGCTCCAGTGATTCTAGCAGTAGTTCAAGTGATGACTCCCCGGCACGTTCAGTGCAATCTGCTGCTGTTCAAGCACCCTCAGCACTTCCTTTATCCTCCCTTGACAAGGATGAACCACGTAAAAGCTTCGGCATCAAGGTCCAAAATCTTCCTGTTCGCTCCACAGGTTAGTTCCAAGGAACTCCTACGGGGTTACAACAAATAGTAGTGCATTGTATTTCTGTTTATCCCTTCAAATAATGACACATTTTATGAAAGATAAAATGCTATATTTTCAATAAACGTACTAATAAATCATTTGACTGGTTTACCACAGATACGAGCCTGAAGGATGGTTTGTTCCATGAATTTAAGAAACATGGAAAAGTCACATCTGTCCAAATCCACGGAGCTTCGGAGGAGCGCTATGGGCTCGTTTTTTTCCGTCAGCAAGAGGACCAAGAAAAAGCCCTCGGAGCATCAAAGGGGAAGCTTTTTTTTGGCATGCAAATTGAGGTCACAGCCTGGAATGGCCCCGGTAAGTTGTGATCTTTAACTCTATTGCAGCAAAAACAATGATAGACAAAAGTGCTCAAGGTTCAAATGATGACTTTTTGCTGTATTTCTTTCAGAGACTGAAAGTGAGAATGAGTTTCGGCCCTTGGATGAGAGGATAGACGAGTTTCATCCAAAGGCCACGCGGACATTATTTATTGGAAACCTGGAGAAGTCCACCGCTTACCATGACCTGCTTAACATCTTTCAACGCTTTGGAGAAATAGTGGTAGGTTAATGCTGTGAAGGGGTTGGGGAATATCTCATTATGGGCAATGTTTACCATGCTGTGTAGTTTGAGATGACAATGCTTAATAAAAGCCTTTTTCTGTTTTCCTTATTGTGCAAAGGACATTGACATTAAGAAGGTGAATGGAGCCCCACAGTATGCCTTTCTACAATACTGCGACATTGCCAGTGTCTGCAAAGCTATAAAGAAGATGGATGGAGAGTACCTGGGTAACAATAGATTAAAGGTGAGATTTATCACGTTAATTAAATTTAGAATCTTGCCTTAACTACCACATGCTGGTCTCTTTCACGACGGTGCTCGTATTATTTATGAGCTCGATTTATATAAACTGTTCTTTGATGTTGCATCAAATATTTACAATCTTTTTTTTGTATCCTTCCTTTATTCAGCTGGGCTTTGGAAAGAGTATGCCAACAACGTGTGTTTGGTTGGATGGATTGGCTTCAAACACAACTGAGCAGTTTCTTACTCGTCATTTCTGCCGCTATGGACATGTTGTCAAGGTAAGTGTGTTTCCCCCCCTTACCGTTGCTTATTGTTTACTTTCTGGCAACATGAGACTCTATTTCCCTTTGTCTTGCGCAGGTTGTATTTGACCGAATGAAAGGAATGGCACTTATCCTGTATAACAACATCGAATATGCACAAGCCGCTGTCAAAGACACAAAAGGATGGAAGATAGGGGGCAGTAAAATCAAGGTAAGTGAAGGCAAAAACAAGTTGCTCTTTAATTTTGCTCTGTAATGTTTTCATTTTCTAAATTCCTGACGTTCCTTTTTTTCAGGTGGATTTTGCCAATCAGGAAAGTCAGATGGCATTTTATCGTTCAATGCAGGCATCTGGGCAGGACATCCGAGACTTATATGACCTGCTCTCTGAAAGAAGGTTTGTGTAGTTTCCATAAAGAACACTAACGTTGGAAACATACTGTCAAAATACTGTTAAACATTATCAATGCCAAAGTTTGAGAAATTGATATCTTGGTTTTTGGGTTTATTTCTTGGTAGGGATGATCGGCGAACTCAATATGAGTTTCAAGCAGAAAGACAGTATTATGAAAATGTACGAACGCCAGGAACATATACGGAGGATCCACGTCGCAAATACCCTGCCAGAAGTCGGGAGTTCTACACCGAATGGGACCCATATCAGGCAGATTACTATGATCCACAATACTTTGAAGACCCCCGGGAATATCGAGAATACAGAGCTGACCCTTATGAGCAGGACATTCGCAAATACAGCTATTTGCAACGGGAACGCGAACGAGAGAGGGAGCGCTTTGAAACGGATCGTGGGCGTGATCACGGCCGGAGGACCATTGAGCGTAGCCAAAGCCCATCTCACGTTGCCGCTCGTCGTCCTGCCAGCCCGACTGCATCCCCTGCGCTCTCTGAGAGGATACCGAGTGATACAGATCGACGTATTTGTTGCCGATCTTCTGAAAGAAGTGGTAGCTGTAGTTCAATCTCCCCGCCCAGGTTTGAAAAACTTGAAAAGGTACGCACCGAAAGGTACAATAAGACGGAGAAACTTGAGAACGAGCGAGTCTTTGAAGTCGAACGACCGAATTTGGTTGAAAAGGAGAAGTGGGCTGGACGTAAAGATCGAGGGGACAAAGACAAAAGTGAGAAACAGAGGCTTAAGAAGCTAAAAGTGGCATCACCCATTATCCAAGCATGTGAGACGGAACCTGAACCTGAACCTGCTCTTGAAAAAGATGTTAGCCCCGAATCAGTCCTTCGAAGCAAAAGCACTAAAGTTCCGAGGGACGGCTTTAGTAAAGGAAGGTTAGATCTTCTGCCGTGTGTTGTGCAATTAACACGTGTGAAAGAAAAAGAAGGAAAATTGATTGGACAATCTGTCCAAGAAAAACCAAACCTGAGGGGTGGGAGTGACAGTCCTAGATTGGCATCACCTCCAGTTGACCAGAGGAGTCCCCCATTCTGCCCGGAACCATCCAAAAGTGATATTTCTAAGCATGTTAAAGTGCCCAGAGACAAAAATATGCACAGTTTAGTGGAGGTTATTGACAAGGATGGTAAAATTAAATCCAAAAAACATGGGAAATCTGAAATGGGATTTGACAGTAGTATTTCTGTAGATATTGACCGTTTGGCAGCGAGGAAAAGGCGCTTTGAAGACTCTGGAAAAACTGCTAGACAGAAGAGAACGAGTGAGGAGGATGTTGTTAAACCTGGAATTCACAAACTATGGAACAATGCTAAAGAGACAGACTTGGATAAGAATCTTTCGATAAAAGGGATGCATAAAAAGGAGCACCACAAGGATAAATGTGTCCGGGTGGTTTCAGTTATCAGTCCTAAAGATGGACGGGACTGTGAAGTCCACTCTGTCGGCTTTTCTCTGGAGCAGCAGTCACGGCTAGGGGAGCTGCCTGAAGACCCTACCAATCAGTTGGACTCTCTCGACCTAAAAATGGATTTAGCAGGATCAAAGAGTGAAAATGGCTCCAATCTCACAAAGATGTTGGATGACGGCAGCTTTAATTTGGATAGATTAAGAGAACAGAAACCGGTTTTGTCTGAAAATGAACAGGGGAAATGTAGGGACTCAAATGACACGGATGAACATAATGTGCACATTGATCAGAACATTTGCACAAAACAAATTGAACCGAGTAGCTGGCTCCGACCCAAGCTTGACGATCCTGATAATTTAGTCAAGTTTGAAAACCCAGTGAGTATTGAGACTCATGACTTTGGAAAGGATTATATCATGCATGACGTTTCAAAATCAATTCAGGACATGGTCAATGACGACTTGTCTAACAGTAAAAGAAAGAAAGTTGAGAATTTGGGCTTTGAAATAGTCACCGTAAAAAGAGAGCGCAACTTTCCAAGTTCCCAAAAGTTGAACGATGACATTTACCAGAGTATAACACCCTCAATAGGAGATGGTCACTTTTGTGCCAATGAAGAAGATGAAACTGCACAGATTTCTGTATCGGTCATAAACAAAGACAAAAAATCTCAAACAAAAGACGAGAAATGTTCACACACCGAGTCATTGACAAACAGTTTGGGACTGACACATTTTCAGTCTTCTGACACTGAGCTCCCAAAGCTTAAGACTACCTTGCTAGGCTGTGATGAGGAGTTGATGCACCGATGGGAAAGAAGGATAAAGTCTGATTCACTTCGAATGGATATGACTTTTCCCAGTGATATTGCAAAACGTGAAACCATCCGCAAACGCCTTGGCCAAGATTTGGAACCTGGGGAAGTGCAGTCTGATTCAGATGAGGACGGAGAAAACAAACACATCTCTCCCAAATCCAGTAGTTCCTTGTCTTTTATCCTTGGGGAACGTGATGAGAGGATGACAGACCTGAAGCTTTCAGGCTCATTGGAAAAGAATAAGTTTTATTCTTTTGCATTAGATAAAACTATAACTCCTGATACCAAAGCACTCCTTGAAAGAGCAAAGACACTGTATTCCTCCAGGGAAGATAATTGGTCCTTTCTCCCCTCACGTTTTCCGACCTCCCACAGCGGTTCGGATAAGGACAAGGTAGAGCTAGCACCTCGGCCTATTCCTTCTTGGTATATGAAAAAAAAGAAGATTCGTACTGACTCTGTTGAAAAGCTGCAAGATAAAAAGGAGGACCTTAAGCCACAGGACCAAGAACGACAAAATCTGTTTGCTTCTCGCTTCCTGCACAGCTCAATCTTTGAACAGGATACCCGCCGTTTGCAACATCTTGAACGTAAAGACCAAGCTTTAGAAACTCGAGTTAGTAATAAGCCTTTTGCTAAGCCAGGTGCTACTGAGGCACAGCCTGAATCTGGAGTAGGGGACATGCCACAAGAGCCCATAGTGCTTTTCCATAGTCGTTTTTTGGAGCTTCAACAACAAAAGGACAAAGACCATACCCCACCGGATTTTGAGAATGATTTGATAGTGGTAGAGATTAAAAGAGAAGAAGGGCAGAATAGTGATAACGTGCTGTCTGATAAGGAATCTGAGCCAGTACAGAAGGTTGAACATAAATCAGCTAGCCCCCCATTAACCATGTCAGCTTCCCCATTTGCTTTTGCCCCAAAAGAAAAGTCTTTACCAGAAAAGAAAGAATGTTTAACTCCACCCTCAGATCCACCTGTGTCATTTGTCAAAGAAGAAAAAGTGGAGCCAGTTTTTGAGCTATCGCCATCATATTCTTTTTCTCAGGAAGACTTTAAACCAGGTGCTCCTAAGCTAACCATAACCCTTCCAGAGAAGGAAATGGAAACAAAAGCGGAGTTAATTGAACCCAAAGCAAACATTGGAGATAGTTTGGCGGGGGTACACAATCCTCTTGTGGAAAATAAGTCTCACACTTTCAGTGCTTCCCTCAGTGGTTTATTGAGGGAGAGTGCAGAACTCACATACTCTGACTATCTAAAGATTGAGGAAAAAACTGAAATTAATAAGATGGAGCCTAAAATAGAAAATCAGGAATCAAAACACTCTGAGGAATCTCAGAAAATGGAGACAGATCGTGAGGCAACTATGCCAGAACTAGAAGCCGAAATAATACCATTACCAAATCGCAGACAACCCAAGAGTAAAAGGGCAAAACCACTGTCAGTATTACGTATTGCCCAACCGTCCCAAATTGTTGCCGCTGAAAAACCTGCAACACGAAAGAGTGAACGGATTGACAGAGAGAAACTCAAAAGGGCCTCATCTCCTCGGGCAGAAGCACCAAAAGCTTCTGTTGAGTGCAAAGCCACATCCAAGTCACCAATTCATGCATCAGATTCAGAGCAAAACCTTGAGTCTAATTTGATCCATGGTAGAACACGTCGCAGGAATGTAAGATCAGTCTATGCCACACTCCATGAAGATGACCCAGCTGGCAAAGAGGTGGTTGAGCCAGCACGCTCCATGCGCAAACGTGGTGCAGATAAAGAACCAATACAGCAGGATGTTCCAATTCCACATACCAACGCAAGGCGAGGACGCCCACCTAAAAGAGGTATCAAGCGAGGTGAAGATGCATCGCCAGTTAAGGGGGTTCAGAAAATGATTGAGGAAAGCACAGAGGTCAAAGAGACCACGACTAATGTAGAGGTTATGAAAGCCACTCTAAAGGTACAACAGACACAACTAATATATCCTGCTCCAGTAAACAAGAAAGGAGGTAGAATAGACAAACAGTCTAGGAGCCCTTCAGAGATGGCTGAACAAGATGATCCTTCAAGTCACGATGAGTCAGAACTTGATCCTAAAGCTGATTCGGAACTGTTTGTGAAGCTATCAGAAAAGGTGGAAAACCAAAGCTCACAATTGCACAAGAGGGAAAAAGACTTAACCGATTATGGTGGAAAGAAATCTACTGATGGGGATATTGAAAAATTAGACATCACCTCCTCTGAGAAGAGACAACAGCCTGAAAAGAATGTTAAAATGAAAACACCAAGGCTGAAAAGAAATACCAAGCAAGTCACTGACGATAAATCACTTAGCTTAAAAAATCTTGAGATCCGTGTAAGTGTTGATGATGTAAAAGGTTTACTACGTTCAGGGGATAATGAGCTTGAGTCATTTGAAGTTCCCACTATTACACAAACTAAAACAGTAGTCAAAGAGAACGAGGAAACAAATAGTATAGGCTTTCTAAAAGAATGTGAAGACCTTGACACAGAGGATCAGGAAGACAACCTATCAGAGCCTGAACTCCCTGCTAATCCGGCAACTCTCTTAGCACGACAGATGGAACTAGAGCAGGCAGTTGAAAATATTGCCAAATTTACAGTTGAACAACTTCCTCGACCATATAAGGCACCACCTTCAGAGCCACCTATCATATTGCCTCCAGTCATCGTAGAGCCAGAAGCTGAGGTTGAGGAGAAGCGACCTTATCCTGCAAGTGAAACTGAACTTGCAGCCGCTATCGATTCCATTACAGCTGAAGAAACATGTGCAGAGACAGAAGGTTTCACAGCTCCTCCTACTTACACTGGTCGTATCCCTACACCTGAATCATTGTCCTCTTCCTCTTCCAATGAAATTATGGATCCTGAAACACACATGGTGATCAACAATATTCTTGCTGCAGACTCAGATAATGGTACCATGACACCGACCCCAAAGGGGCTAATTGCGCAGACTAAGGCAGCTAAAAATGCCTCTCTACTTGAAACATCCAAGAAAACCAGTAGAGTTAGAGCCAAAACTCTGAAGAAGACAAGAAGTCGCAAAGGTGCAGTTAATAAGAAAGGCGATACTGCTGAAGAGGTTTCACAACCAGAGCCCTCCCCAGTTAAGTTACCAGAGTCAATCCCAAAAGATTCAGAAACCAAAAATTCAAAAGCAGCCACTGTTACAGCTGGGGCTACTGCAGTAGCTTCTGTGGTCACTGCCGTTGCAACTTGTAGACGTGATGTTACAAGTGCTATAACGGTAGACACGCCCAAAGAGGCAGAACAGCCTGAAGTTGAACAGCGTGTACCCAAAGAATCTGCCTTTCATTCAGGCACAAGCAACATCTCAAGTAGTAAAAAGCAATCCCGAGCAGAGGAGCCATCTACCCCTACTCTTGCACCTGCCCGCACACAACCTGTATCTCACTTCAGTGTACCCCTGATGCGGCCTGCCAAAATTAAACTTTTGCCAGACTGGCCTCCTAGAACTGAAGATAGTAGAATCTATGTTGCTCCTTCGTGTCATGTTACAGTGGTAACTCCTTCCCCACCACAGTCAATTGCACGTGGAACGCCTTCAATAAATCCCCCAATGCCACCTGACACAAAAGCCTCAGATGTTGACCCTAGTTCTAGTACCTTACGAAAAATCCTAATGGAACCTAAATATGTTTCTGCACCAAACAGCAATTCTATACCTACCACTATGGTGACGTCTGTGCTGTCAGATCCTTCACGGATGTCGGAGAATGAAAATCCCTCTGACATAGTGGGTTCAAGACAGTTACACCCTGAAGAGAGACCACATTTACCACCCCTGCCCATACACCACAAACCATTTCCACTGACAGAGTCACAACAGAACTGCGGAGAGAAGATCCAGCATACAGTTATTTCCCCGGTTACCTCAGTAATAAGTCGAATTCCAATGCCTTATGATACAGAGGAAACTCCAAGAATTTCTCTAAGCAACCGCAACACTGGCCTGTCTATCCCCAAGCAAAAATGTAGGTCGAACTCGAATGAGAATAATCGCTACCATGGCATGGATATTATAGAAGATACGACAAGAGGGCGCTCTGTTGTTGAGACGACTCCCTACAGTACAGGCACCAGTCCTGGCCTTAGGGTCAATACATCAGAGGGTGTTGTTGTTTTGAGTTATTCCGGTCAGAAAACCGAAGGACCTCATAGGATGAGAGCCAAAATTAGTCAAATTCCTCAAGCGAGTGCTGGTGATATCGAATTTCAGCAATCTGTTGTCAAATCTACAATAAAACAAGACCCACTCATCACATCATCCCAGTCCGCTACCCCAAAAGTAACCCCAACTCCCACAGTTTATGGGCACACAGGGGTTCTCTTGACAAATACGTCTTATAACTCTCAACCTATCATATCCAGTATGAAGCAGGAGGTTATTGGGTGTGACAAATCTGAAGCCCCGTATCACACAACGTCTCAAGGTGGCGTTGTAAAGATGTACCAACAGCCAGTTAGTTCTCCTCAAGTCTTGATGTACAACCACGCTGTGATACAGCAGCAGCATGGCAATAGAGGACTGGGGTCTGAACCTCTACCCAAAAAGATGGACATTAATAAAGCTGTTCAGCAGTCTAACCTTAGCCCAGTCATGAGTCCACACCACCCATCACTGTCTGGAACCCGCATGAGCCCCAGCCCTACCATACCAACTGATCGTTCAGCTCTACACCTAAAGCAAGAACCCCATTCCCCACGAACAGCCGTTCACTCCCCTTCCCACTTCGTCAAAGCCTGTCCCCCAAGCAGTTCTCCTCGAGGCACTTCGGTCGTTCCAGGTCACGGCGTACCACCAATATCTACATATCATTCTGGAATGCATCACCCTCACTCGGAGCAATCCTCCGTCATAATTCAACCTCACAGTGTCACCCATGAAGCCAGAATGAACATCCCACCAATGTCTGGGATAAACTATGGAAGACGAGGTGACTCCCTGTCCTCTTCCCACCCAGGGCCTCCACAGCGCTCAAACACGCCCCAGCCTAACGTCATTCGAGATTTGGTACTGCAGTCCCATTCAAGTCCGCAGCGTTCCGTATCGGGTAGCGGTGGCAGCAGTGCAAGTGAAGAAGACGCCAGACATTTTAACCAAGCCCCGAGTAGAACTTCTGTACCCCAGCTCCAATCAGATGTAAGGATGATTCACAGTGATCACAGAGGGCTCCACCCCAGCATACGCATGGACCAGTACAGAGACATGCACCAACGCATCCTCATGCACCAGCAACTGGGAGAACAGGCCACTGTCGAGGCAAGACAGTCACGCACCTCAGAGACTGGAACGTCTTCAAGCAACATCTCTGGCCCTTCAAAGAGTCCTATCGTGGGAAAGACCATTGACCTTTCTGCAAAAGAATCTATCAAACCACCAGAAGGAAAGCTGATACATCCACCCTCCAACGAAAGTAGAATCAGGGGAGTCCATGCATCTTCTCCCGTCCTGGTGTCTCCTCACCCACTTGGGGTTCAGCTGATACATCCAGTGGGTGCTGGCTCTTTTCCTGTATGTCGGGACATGCGGGGCTTTCCATCCCAGTTTCCAGGGCATCAATCATCGGGACACAACCTGGCTAACCAAGGCATGACATCTTCACAGGTCACTTGATATGCTTTTGTTATTTACATATTGCAAATATTTCAGCATTCTATGATAATTGCATTTCATTGATCCTATTCATATACACATAAAAATATGCATTACTTTTTTCATTTTGTATTTCCTTAACCAGGTCTCTCCGGAGCCTGAACTGGGTCACAGAGGTAAAATGTCTCAGTCACATGTGGGAGGAAGTGGTTCCAAACCTGAGAGTTCCCATCTCCGCCATTCTACCTCTACGGAACTCTCGCACATTTCCAGAATATCCCGGGATACAGTCTCCCCCTCGTACCAGTCTCCAATGTCGTCCCCTATGAGTCTTACTCATAAACCAGATCTATCTCTACAGAAAGGCCCTACAGCCTTCTTGCCATCACCTATGCCAGCATTACCCCCATCAAGTTCGCTGCACTCACGACATGATGCTAAGTTGGAACATTCGGGACATCGTTCCGTTAACATGGTTCAACTTTTAACGGTAGGAAGACCGATTGACCACCATTGTCATCATGTACGGAATATGTTTTCAAAACTATACCAAAGAGGAAATAGTTTCAAACCCCTTTTTGTTGTTGTTGTTGTACAGAAATATCCTATTGTATGGCAAGGCCTGTTGGCACTGAAGAACGACCAGGCTGCCGTCCAGTTGCACTTTGTTTCTGGCAATACCATCCTGGCCCAGCGCTCCCTGCCGCCCACAGAGGGAGGTCCGCTCCTACGTATTGTCCAGAGGATGAGGCTTGAGGCTTCCCAGTTGGACAGTGTGGCACGCAGGATGACTGTGAGTGTTTTGGTTTTTACTACTTCTGCTATGTTGGGTGCTCAAGTTTGGATCAACATATGAACGGATTTTTCAGTTTATAACCTGATTAACACTCTGTGGGATGTGCTTTTATGTTTACATTTATGAAAAAGACTTATCATTCATGGCAGGTGGAGAATGACTACTGTTTGCTACTGGCTCTACCCTGTGGTAGAGACCAAGAAGATGTCCTTGGTCAAACCCAGGCTTTGAAAAGTGGCTTCATCACCTACCTCCAAGCCAAACAGGCAGCCGGCATTATTAATGTGCCCAACCCTGGCTCTAATCAGGTCTGTTTAATTTTTTTTAAAATAATTGTGCCTGTGTTTCAAATTCATCAAGGTCATGTCTAATCATGTATTTTTCCTTTTTTGATTCACAGCCAGCTTATGTGGTACAGATTTTCCCACCGTGTGAATTCTCGGAGAGCCACCTCTCGCGCCTAGCCCCGGACCTTCTCAACAGCATCTCGAGCATTTCCCCTCACCTCATGATTGTCATCGCCTCCGTTTAATTCCTTTCATCTTTCCTGAACAAAGCCAACACCAGCCCATTTTGACTTGTCCAGTTTATTAAACTGGAATTGCCTCATTTTTTTATTTATAAATTTGACTTTAAAAGATATATAATTTAGCATGCACTCACCTTTTCTCCACCAAGTCCTTAAGTCCTTCAATGACAAAAAACTTTACCTCTACAGAAAAGGATCTGAAGGGTCGAACTGGATTTTTGATGATCATTTCTGATTTATCATTAAATTTTTGCCATTTTTAGAGGTGTTGTGCAGCCTTTCCTAATTCATAGTACCTACAAAGCTATGGATTGAGGCATTCCTATGGGATATTTTTTACCTTCATAAAAGTGATTGTGAGAATTTTTTTAAAGACAAACAATATGGGAAGTCATTGCACTATGTTAAGGAAAAAATGGTGAACTCTGTACAGATGTTGAGTATAAAATGCTAAATGTTATGGAATTACTCTTGTGATCAGCCATGCTTGTGCAGGATAAAAAATAAATGCCTGGAAAATGATCAAAGATCATTTCAGCCTGATCAGTCATACTGCTTTTGCTCCTTCAATATCAGCCAACTTCTACATCATTTCCGGACTCGACTCTCCATCCCGAAGTGTTCCCTACCCCAGGAACTCAAGAGGGCACGTTTAGAGTTGTACAGTTACACTCAATGCCTCAACAGGGGACTATATAAAGAATATTTAATTTGTTTATTTTTGTTTGCATCTTCTTTAAGCCTAAGGGTATTGTGGACAGTTGTGAAACTGTAAATATTATAAATATTTAAAGACTGAAGCAATGTGGAGAGACCAAGTGAATTATTTTACAAGACTGATCATCAAATGTAAAATTTCTTTTTTCTTTCTATTTTTTGTTCTCTTTCCTTTGGACAGGGGCAAGAAGGGGAAAGGTGGGCAGGATCTATCGATGATCCAGTAGTGATATTCAAGAAAAATTATTTTTAGAAAATTGATTCTGTGCCAAAATGTCTTTTGCAAACGCTCTACACACGCAATGTATCTAAAACTAAAATTGATCAGAACCTATTTTCATATGTGACTTTGTATTTTGCCACTCAGAGGGCTGACTTGATTCCTTTTCTTTTTTTGGTATTGTCCATCAACCCAACTCTGTTACTACAGTGCTTTTACATTATGAAGTCGTATCCTCATTTTGAAGGAACCATTGTATTGTAGGGGTTGCATTTCTGTTAGTACTCCTGTTCTCCTTCTCCCTGAGGTGGTCCTCTACTGCCCCCTCCTGTCTGAGAATCACCTCGCATATTAAGGACTGCATCCTGAGGTCATATAAGCCATGACTTCATAACAAATGTGCTATAGCATGCTTTATTTTCAAATCTTAAAGGGTAAACAGAAATCATAAGTAAAGAATGTGACTTAAACTTGACATCATGCCGCTATTGGATGTGTTGATCATCTGTCTCCATCCCTCCCCTTAACTGTGTTGAGCCAAGCTGTACATACTAATGTCCGTATCTGTGCTCCTGTGTATTTGTTCCCTCTTCATAATTGTCTGTCTTCAGGGTCCTTATGTTTGTTGAAAGCAGTCTGAAAGACGGGAGATGAGGTGTGTGTGTGTGTGTGTGTGTGTGTGTGAGTGTGTGTGAAACCGATGCTGAAAGTAAAACCATGCTCGTCAGTTTTGTGTTGTAAATATTTCTAAGACTGCAAGCTGAGTACTCTCATGGTTATGTTGAAGGCACTTATAATTTTTTATAAACAAATGAGAAGAAAAAAAAAAAAACTTAAAACGGTGATTAGTATGAAAACTGTCTTTTGATCAATCTTCATTTTGAGTGTATTTTGCTGCTCCTCCATGAGGACATTTTAGACTGTAAAATAAATGATTGTTTAACTTACTTATGAAGATCATTAAATGGTCTGCCACTCTTGCTTTGTGTTTTTGTGACCTTGCCTCTAAAGTTATTTCGAAGACAATGACTGGTAAAGAAAGATTTATCCAAAAGTCTAGGCTGTAGTATAAAAATAGAAGAATGTGATCTGAAAGCTAATCGGTTAATTTTTTCTGGAAGCCTCAAGTTGTGCAACAGTTTAAATAGTGAAAATACTTGCACATCAGAGTCGGCGCTGCAGTCCATTCAGCAGTCAGAAGATGTCAGTGTTTGCCTCAGTGCTCCGACACAGAAGTCAATTGTTATTTCAATTCACTGAGAACATTCTTTGTTCTTTGAAATTTGGGCCCTGCCTTCATTTTAATAGGACAGCATGTTCCCTGGAGCTTCGTATCTTCAAATTTGAATGTGTCGAAGGTAACTATTTGCTTTTTGAAGCAGAGAACCTTTGATGGACGTAAATCTGGTCGGATCCAGAGGGAATTGTGGAGGATCTTTCATGGCCGCCTTAGTCAAGGTGTATTCTACTTTAAGTATTAGGATGCATGGGCTTGCACTTCAACTGTGTTACATTTTTAATAGAATTGACATTAAAAAAAAAATCTGTAAAGAGAACAGGTGTGCAGAAAAGAAAATAGTACCAGCATTCCGGATGATCGAACTCGAGCGCATTCAAATATTTATAAAATGCCAAATCATGAATGTTAATGACGAATTATAAAACTGTTCTCGCTGTCCACCTTTTCCAGTGGTATTTAAATGTCTATACGAAGCAAGACGAACGAGCAGCGTGGCTGTCAGAGCGATAGTTATGGACTCAACCCTGAGGGCATGCAGCTCCATGGGATCCGGAATTTTAAAACCCTGGCTTTGAAAATTAGGCTTTCTGGCTGCACCGGTCAAATTCAAGAGTACACTCGAGGGCAGATTCCCCAGCGTGGGGTGGGGGGGTGGGGGTGGACGAGGCCTTCGGGGATTTCGTGGTGATTGGAATTCTATTTGGATACATTTGGTGGTCAAGGGTGCATGATCTTTCCCTTTTTTGTATTCCTGAGAGTGCAATTCATCCCAATCTAATGCAGGCGACCCATGAGAGACACTAACTTACTGTATTTAGTTTGAAGACAAAACTTCCCAATATTAGTTCCAACAGAGCGACTGCGGGTCAGCGGTTCAATTCCCGCCCTAGTCGATGTGTCCTTGAGCAAGACACTTAACCCTGTGTTGCTCCCTGGAGCTGCGTCCACGGTGTGTTAATGTAATGATTATGGACGGTTCTTTTCCATCTTCAAACTGGCAGATCCAGTTGGTCAGGACTTCCCATGAAAAAACAAAAACAAGGGTGACACAGGAATACCAGCTGCAAAAGCACGAGATGGTTATAGAGCAACCAAAGGAGGCCAAAGAGGGTCATAACTGAGCTTTGCTCAATTTTCTGTCTCCTGTCATTACGCCGGGAGAAAGAAAGGAGTGGGACCACGCGGAAGAGGTGAGGCATACGTGATTTATAGTGTCCCGACAGGCCAAGACTTGGAATTTTAATTGACGCCCTGTTCGCAGCATGAGAAGAAGCAGATCCGATTTGGACAGCGAAAAAAGCCGAGTACAAGGAATACTTGTGAAATACAAGATGATTTTCCTGCACGTTGTTTTCCCTCCGTCTCCAGATTCTTCAGCTCTTCTAAGATTACAGGCTCTGCCTTTGAGCGATGAAGCTCAGTCGAGGGGGGTCCCGTTGTGTGCCGGTGTCCTCAAACTAGCCCCACATTCGTGTGTCTGAGCCGGTCGCCTTCTGAATTCTTTGCCACAAGATGACATTTAAAAAAGGCCAATTTGAGTTCGGAAATGTTAAGAATGTGGACGATTCAGAGGTTGTTGTTGTTTTTTCTGACGCTCATAAGTGCTTGTTTTCTTGTTTGTGCCCTTCTGGCATCGAGCTGCCTGCATTCCATCTGCTGGGTGGACAAAACGTCCTCTACAAGCAAAGAGTAAAAGGGTGACTTTGATTAAAAACACGACACACGAATGAAGGTGCCATCGGGAACCGAAAATGGTTCTTCAGTGATGCCATAGAAAAAACATTTCTGGTTCCACAGAGCACCTTTCAAACCAGGGTTCCTTAAAGAACCATGTCCTTAAATATTTATTCAAAGAACCTATAAAGGTGTCTCAAAGAACCTTCAAAAATGGTTCTTTAAGGCACCATTTCTGGTTCCACAAAGAACCTTTCAAACCAGGGTTCTCTAAATAACAATTTCCTTAAAGAGTTATTCAAAGAACCTATAAAGGTTTCTCAAAGAACCTTAAAAAATGGTTCTTTAAGGCACCATTTCTGGTTCTACAGTGAACCTTTCAAACCAGGGTTCTTTAAAGAACAATTTCCTTAAATAGTTTAAAAAGAAACCTATAAAGGTTTCTCAAAGAACCTTTAGAAATGGTTCTTTAAAGCACCATGTCCTTAAAGAGTTCTTCAAAGAACCTATAAAGGTGTCTCAAAGAACCTTCAAAAATGGTTCTTTAAGGCACCATTTCTGGTTCCACAGAGCACCTTTCAAACCAGGGTTCCTTAAAGAACCATGTCCTTAAATATTTATTCAAAGAACCTATAAAGGTGTCTCAAAGAATCTTCAAAACATGGATCTTTAAGGCACCATTTATGGTTCCACAAAGAACCTTTCAAACCAGGGTTCTTTAAAGAACAATTTCCTAAAAGAGTTCTTCAAAGAACCTATAAAGGTGTCTCAAAGAACCTTCAAAAATGGTTCTTTAAGGCACCATTTCTGGTTCCACAAAGAACCTTTCAAACCAGGGTTCTCTAAATAACAATTTCCTTAAAGAGTTATTCAAAGAACCTATAAAGGTTTCTCAAAGAACCTTAAAAAATGGTTCTTTAAGGCACCATTTCTGGTTCTACAGTGAACCTTTCAAACCAGGGTTCTTTAAAGAACAATTTCCTTAAATAGTTTAAAAAGAAACCTATAAAGGTTTCTCAAAGAACCTTTAGAAATGGTTCTTTAAAGCACCATGTCCTTAAAGAGTTCTTCAAAGAACCTATAAAGGTGTCTCAAAGAACCTTCAAAAATGGTTCTTTAAGGCACCATTTCTGGTTCCACAGAGCACCTTTCAAACCAGGGTTCCTTAAAGAACCATGTCCTTAAATATTTATTCAAAGAACCTATAAAGGTGTCTCAAAGAATCTTCAAAACATGGATCTTTAAGGCACCATTTATGGTTCCACAAAGAACCTTTCAAACCAGGGTTCTTTAAAGAACAATTTCCTAAAGAGTTCTTCAAAGAACCTATAAAGGTGTCTCAAAGAACCTTCAAAAATGGTTCTTTAAGGCACCATTTCTGGTTCCACAAAGAACCTTTCAAACCAGGGTTCTCTAAATAACAATTTCCTTAAAGAGTTATTCAAAGAACCTATAAAGGTTTCTCAAAGAACCTTAAAAAATGGTTCTTTAAGGCACCATTTCTGGTTCTACAGTGAACCTTTCAAACCAGGGTTCTTTAAAGAACAATTTCCTTAAATAGTTAAAAAAGAAACCTATAAAGGTTTCTCAAAGAACCTTTAGAAATGGTTCTTTAAAGCACCATGTCCTTAAAGAGTTCTTCAAAGAACCTATAAAGGTGTCTCAAAGAACCTTCAAAAATGGTTCTTTAAGGCACCATTTCTGGTTCCACAGAGCACCTTTCAAACCAGGGTTCCTTAAAGAACCATGTCCTTAAATATTTATTCAAAGAACCTATAAAGGTGTCTCAAAGAACCTTCAAAAATGGTTCTTTAAGGCACCATTTCTGGTTCCACAAAGAACCTTTCAAACCAGGGTTCTCTAAATAACAATTTCCTTAAAGAGTTCTTCTAAAAACCTGTAATGGTGTCTCAAATGCAAAAAAATGTTTCTTCAGTAGGTGATGGTTCTTCGTAGAACCACAAAGCCTTTTGAAGAACCATTTAAGAACCATTATTTTACCGTGTGTACTTACTTTGACGACACTGCTGCAGACTGTTGGACCGAGCGGTCCGTGGTCGTGACGAGTCTTTGTGGGCAGAGCACATACTCAAGCACGCTTTTAATGAGCCATTTAGCAGAGCAAGCTTATAAATACGGAAGCTTACAGAAAGAGTTGCCGAGAGTTACACAAAGGAAGAAGCTCAACGGGTTTTTTTTAATCGACTTGCGCTCAACAGAGAGTTGCCGCGCTGCTTTTCATGCCAGAAACCAATACCAGCCTTCACCTTCATAACCAGAGGGCAGCCGGTCATATCATCCTCTATTAAAATAAAAAGTCCCGACGTGCTCCGGCAGCCGTTTTTCTTCTTCTGCAGACTCGAAGTGTGACGCCTGACACGTGGTTTGCAGTTGAAGACTCGCTCCGTGGAATATTTGGCCTCACCTGTGGAGAACTTTGATAGAGCAGGGTTGTGATTGGTTCCAGTTATTAGACATGTCTGTCATGCTTGGGCTTATAATGCAGCACTTATACAACATGGTTTACTCTGCGTGTTGCATATTATCACGACTAGTATGATCTATTTGACTTCTATAGACCAGAAGATTGATGCCCGATGCGATATCCGTGCTAGCAGCCACTAGCTTGTTTTTGACTCTGGGAAGTCTCTCATTAAGTCAAGTCAAAGTCAAAGTCAAAGTCAGTTTTATTTGTCAATTTTCCATATGTGCAAACATACAGAAGATCGAAATTGCGTTTCTCTTCTGTCCAACATAAAGTGAATTGTGCAACATATAGACAACATAGAGTGCAAAAATAGTAAAAAACATGTGAACATATAGGTTTCTGAAATAAGAAAGTGTCAAAGGGATTTTGCATTCGTATTCTAACAATAATGTGTATCGGCCACAGCACCTGCTATTATAATTTGAACCTTTTGTGGTTGTCGTAAAGTTAAACCACAATTAAATTGTTAAAATTCAAAACACGACGGCTCCCATGAAGCATTTGAAGCGCTGCAATGCGTGGTGTCAGCTCTCATATCAGCTCTATTTTGTCTATTTTGTTTTTCCACTATTTGGCCTTCTATAGCTTGCCAGATTCTGGGAAGCTGGAGGCATTTAACCCACAGCCATCGTGTTGGGCTTGTGGGAAATATATTTTTTTGTGCACGTGTTATGATTCTGAAAATTCTGGACCAGAACCAATAAATTCCTGGTAAGCGCTAAAGCGTTCTATCTTTTTAGCAGGAAGCATGGATATTCCATGAAAAAAACGATTTCATTTTGGAGAGTCAGTGAGAGGATTTTGTCAATCGTGGCATTTTGGATATCGAGGATATCTACAGACCCAACTCCCAAAAAAAAAATGCCACTCCCCCAAAGAAGGCACCGGCGAGACGTCGCGTCCACTGGCGTCGGCGGTCCCAAAGACGGCACGAGCGCTGATGTTGGAACAGGAAACAGCGTTGCAATAAATTAAAAAAAACGAAACAACGTCTCACACAAGGTAGATATGGCTGATTTGCTGGCGTTAGCGCGATAAGGCATCGCAATACAGGAACGTGGTATTTGTTTTTCATTGCGATTAGCGTTGACCGTTTGCTCATGAAAATTATCACAGTATGTTTAAGACAATTTAAACATCGCCTGGAGCCTGAGCATAAAGGACAGAAATTGGGGAGAGAGAAAAAACAGGAAAGAGTGAGATAACATGCCGTTTTAGAGTCACAGCGGAGCGTTGTAATCAGGGAACTAAAGAGACAAAGTTCACGGAGATAAACGCACACTATCAAATCTTTTTTCGGAAATTTTTACAAGGCTCTCGCAGTAAAATTCCCATTGATTGAGGAATCTTTAAAACACTCCTTAATGCGCGACATGCAATCCATCTCGCTGTAAATAAGCGGTCATGCAAACAATACGGCACATAGCTGACTTAGAATACCTGTCCGCGTAAAGCGAGAAGGCTTCTCGAGGCCGAATATGAAAGGTCGGCGTCAAGGCAGACAGGGCTGAATGCAATGATCTGTTAGATCCGGTGACTGATGGGGTCACAGTACACGCTAGGCGTGGACAGTATGGCCTCACCATGGCGACGCAAACACAACACCTTCCTCTGAAATCATGGCTCGGTGTGCTAGTTACAGTCTTATACCTGCGGTGTAATGCTTGAGTGTTGGAGCTATTTATTTGATATTAGTATTTTTTTTAATTGAGTATTGTTTAATCATTCAGGTTGTTTGCTTATTTATGTATTTTAATATATTCTCAAATCCTTTTCTTGAGTTTTTAGTTTAGTTTCATACATTTTTGTTGGTGTTATTTAGATATATTTAGTCTTTTCATTGTTCATTTGTTCACTAATTGGTTAACACTGTGGGCACCTGCGGTTTAATGTTGGAGTAGGCAGGTCCAGGACCAGCATGCACCTGGGTAGGCCTATGTTTAGTTTTTTTCCAGGGCAGGAGAGGCAGCGTGAGGAGTTCCTTTGTTCTTTTCTTTGTTTGCTTGTTTTGTTTAGTTAAATAACCACATGGTGCGTCAGTGGCAATTTGATTTAGATTTCTTTTTGATTTATTGAACAAATAGCCACTACATCATCTCACTCGGTGTCTCTGTATGGGTTAGACATAATATGTAAATGTCACTTACAGTGGGGATGGAAAGTATTCAGACTGCTTCAACATTTTCACTCTTTGTTTCATTGCAGCCATTTGCTGAAATAAAAAAAAGTTCATTTTATTTCTCATTAATGTTCACTCAGCACCCCATCTTGACAGAAAAAAATGAAATGTAGAAATGTTTGCAAATTTATTTTAAAAAAACACTTAAATATCACATGGTCATAAGTGTTCAGACCCTTTGCTGTGACACTCACTTTAACTCACATGCTGTCCATTTATTCATTGGAGTCCAGCTGTGTTTAAATAAACTGTATACAGTTAAAATAAAAAATGTTTGTTCTCCATTTTTATGCATGTTTTATGCGTACATTATTTCCTTTTTTTAATTGTTTCAAGAATGCTAAAATGCTAATAGTGCTCTGATAAAAACAAAATTCCATGGCTGAAACAGAAACTCACATAATTATGAGAAGTATGCAGAAGGTTTATAAGTTGATGGACGATGAGAATGAACATTCTAAAGTTGTTTTTTTCCGTTGTCTTTTATTTTCTCTTCCAGTCTGAACTCACGTGCTTCTTGTCCCCACAATGCATTCCTTTTAATGTCACGCCCTCACATCAAAGTTGCCAACTCTTGTATACTTAAAGTTACGTTCACATTCAGCGTTATTCAGCAAACACATTGTGCGTATCATTGAGGTCCAAACGAAAAGTGTGAAATGCATCTCCTTCCTCATAAAACAGTTGAAGAAGTCGTTAGAAATCTGAGATCTGAACATTCACGTTCATATTTTTGTGCATCAGTGCACCTTCAGTGGAATTGCATGAAACCTTCACAGAACCCATAGCCATCAGAAATGCTACAGAAATGCATTTTTTTTTAAAGCACACAGTGTGTGGGCGGCTGCCAGTCAGTGGGTAGCAGGTCCGTCTTTCAATCAGGGGGTTGCAGGTTCGATCCCTGCCCGAGTCGATGCGTCCTTGAGCAAGACACTTCACCCTGAGTTCCTCCTTGTATGAATGTAACATGATTGTAAGTCGCTTTGGATAAAAGCGTCAGCTAAATGACATGTAATGTAATACAGTAGAGATGAACGATGTGAAATCAGCATCTTTTAGTGCGAGCACCAGTTAAATGCAGCGCTACGGTCTACGTGTTGCAGTCGGACTTTGGACGTCTCTGGTTCCATTCCCTCCTTCCAGTACGGTTTGGGTCATGATCCGGCTCCAGGGAGTTGTTAGTTTGATTTGTGGTTCTCTTTACTTTTTTTTAGGGATAATAAAAGGCAGACTTGTTACTTCTCTTTTTTTCTTCTTTTTTTTTCACCCTCCGTCTATTCTGGATTTTCAACCACTCTCCGCCTCCAGAACCCAATATGTCAGTCAGCGTGAATTAAGTGTGAGAGACTTCACGTCGGGCCTTCGGGTCGCTCGGCTGGCAAAACTGGACACAGGTCACTCGAGGTGGGTGTAAGCTTTGAAAAACAGAGTGCTTGTGCCTGACTCATTCTGAAGTTAGGTTTTCCAGAGGTAAAGGGCGGGGGAGTACAAAGAGGCATTATGCCAGTCAGGGTGTGTAATCAACAGCCTGCTCGGCCTGCACGGCGCTCACAGAAAACGATTGCGGTTGGAATTTCTTAAGACTGGAAAATGTAAAAAGGGGTTATTAAGGGAGAGATAATACACACAGGAAGGCATTTAACAACAACAAGCTGGATTCCTCTGCAGTGCTCTTTACCATCGTGTGCCTGTTTGTGTTTGTTGGACAGCCAATTGTTCAGCTAACAAGCTGTTTACAAAAATATCAGCGCTGCACTCAAACCACACCCAAACGATGATTTATGGATATCTGTGGCTTCAGAAGAGATTTAGGAAGTTATCAACGTCTAGTTTCACATAGATTTCTGTCTCGGTGAGAGACTATGTGGCCTTTTTAAACTTGAACGGCTCTGATAAAAGTAATAGTTTTTCCTATTTTGCACTCTGAGAGAAAGTTGGTGAAACTTATTTGTGTTTCTTTGTATTTTTGCAGATTTAATTCATGTCCGTCTTATGAAATCACTTTTTATCTTTCAACCTGGAGACTATACATCTCTGAGCACGGACCAACCACGGATGTTCCATTTTGATGCACAGGTTCAGGTGAATGCGCACTTCTTGCGACCAGAAAAGATCCGTGTGAACAAAGAAACACCACAATGTGCTTTCATTTTATGAAGCACACCGTTTTAGTGAGTAGTTATGAATCTTTTTTGTCGTAAAAGGCAGCAGCAGGGGGCGACTGAAAAGTTTCAATGTCCATAGAAAACCCTTCTCTGATGTTTTCCATAGAAACAAATGGGGGGACACGAGAGGTTAACGGTGCTCAATATGGAACTCAGAGCATATCTATTGCCTCCACATGGCTCTCAACAATGAGACGGCTCTGATAAAGGAAAAGTTGTTATGAAATAAGACAACTTTTGATGGGTTTTATGATATCCAATTTTCACTTCAATGAGGTTGGCCTCAAAATAATGATTACAACCATTACATTTAGCATCATACCTGTTTTTCTTTATTTTAGAAATTAAATATTTTTGAATTCTTAAAAAAAAAAACTGGTGTTTAACCTTTTAATCATACACTTCTCTGGGTTTGTGTCCGCAATCATTCCGTCAACCATGTTACTGACAAAAAAAATCCCACAGCAACTAAAAAATGGTTTGGCCCAATATAATAATGTCACCAGTTTAACAATGAGGTCATTTCTTTCAGGGGCAACACCTTTAAATACATTCTGTATAGTTAACATGGCACTACTGGGATTACTGGGAAAATATCCTTTTCCCCTAAAATATCAATAAAGTTGTTAACATTTAAGCTTGGCAAAATTGGATCAACAGCGCAGAGGGAATATTGTAATTCAAATCACTGATTGTTTTTGGAGAAAGCAAATCATGTGTAAACTTTGTTCATTTGTGGAAAATGTACTTTCATTTATGAATCTGTGCGCGTAGCTTTCTCCGGACATCGGGGAGCAGATCACACCCAGACCCCCGAATAACATCTGGGCCATTTAAAGCAGCCTCCACCATGGGAGCTGCATTAAGGTGCAGTCCCACTAATGGTTAGCAGATGCTGTCTGCTAACCATTTCAATAGCTCTCGCTATTGAAACCCATTTTAAAAGCCCTATTTTCGCTCTTGAAATATAATGTAAGTAGCCGTATTTTCATTTGAGTTATCGAGTTAAATAACTTCTACTGAAGTGACTCATGGGTACATACGGCTTTCTTACTCACTTTGGCACGGACGATGTATTCAGTACAAATCTGTGCCAGAGAAAAGAAACTGTCGGATCATGACTAATGGATTATCCAGAGCACCCAGGACACCGCTTTTGGAAATGACATGTTGATGCCGATGTTATTAAATGTCACTCTTCAATGCTTTGATCACTGAAAATGCAATTCCATTAGGCTCCATTGTATTTTGGTGGTGGCATATATCTCACAGATGGATATCTCAAGACCTGAGGAGATAAAAGTGAAGCTGCCTGCATATGGTTACTCCCCCATATGGGTACGTGACTTTTTTTTATGTGTAACTAAGTTATTGGTGATTTAAAAACAGTTAGTTGGGACTGGTCAACTCCTGAGGGGCTCGAAAGTAAACAGTACAACTTCGATAAGCACTCTCAGTCATGGCAAAGCTTATTTTCTGTTTAAATCCCGTCTCACACCCATCGGCCTCACAGGTGCGGAGAAAAAGACTCGCTGTGGTATTTGGGGTTTAGTTAAAAGACACCAACAAGCAAGAACAGGCTCTCGGCGGCCCTGACAGACAGGCATTGAAATGAGCTGCCATTCCACAAACAGCTGTGATGCGTATCACTCCGCTGAACCATCACGTCTCCACCACAGTCACCAGCACCAAGCAGCTCCCTCGGCGTTAGTGTGGCACAAGGAGCAAGCAGGTACACGAATGGCGCCCGCCTGTACGGCGCGTGCTCACACACGTACGCACACATGCAGAGCATGCAAGCATGCGCGGACACCACCGCATTCTGTGGATGTAACAGATGAAGCACACACACATGCCTGCAGAGACTCGATATAAATACATTATTTTTCATTTCTTTTTTTCTTTTTTTCTTTTGGTGTCTATTTTATGCATTTTTCATTCTATGTTTGTAATTTTGTAAACATTTTTATACAATACAGGTGGAGGCTTTAAATAAGCCCAGTCGGCTTTCTGTCTCTTCCTGCACTGTGATATTTATTTATCGCTGTTGGGATTTTTATTTTATTGTTTGAATTGTGCAAAATAAATAAATAAACAAATGTAACAGATTTGTTTCGGGCAGGGAAGAAGTCGACCCGCAAGATTTATTTTCCAGCTTTTATTTGCTCCTCCTACCGAAGACAATAAAACACCACGTTGTTTTCCTTCAGCTTCGGTTTGTAACATAAACGGTTACATTTTTAAAGAATATAACAATACAAAAAGCAATTTGATTTCACCCCACAACTTACCCGTCAGCAATATCAAACTATTATGAGGGAAAGACGGGGCTACGGAAGCTCAGGAGGTGAAGCTCAGATTCTTTGAAATAACACTAAATAAATAAAAACTCACTTAAAATAAAATTCACACACACTCAACAGGATCGTTGAATAATAAACACAACATATTTATATAATACATTGAAAATAAGAAATGACAAAGTGTATTTTGAACTTACATAAACACTGTAATGTGCTGCGAGGTAAAGTGGACAAACATGTGCGCTTGTATTAATTGTGCCATCTGGAAGGTCATTTTAGGTGTTTATGGTGAAGAGACGGCAGTTGTATGGACAATAAAATTAAATCTTACCACCTCATATCCTGACATTTTAGAGCTACCCACACAAACATGACTTAAGAAAAAAAAATGTCATTCTGACTATTTAGTTATTCTCGTTGGCCTACCAACATGTGGGTACTTTTTTTAAATTAGGTTATTATTTAAGGTTTACCACATGGAATGTTGTACTTGCAAAGTGGAAACTGAAACTGGTGGTTCTGCATCTCTACGACAGCTGGGACTTCCTTTTTCACCACTGCTACCAAACCGTGTGCAACAATTAGAAGTGCTAAATTCAATATACAGACCATTAATTAATACAGCAGCAGACAACTATACACTATACAGGCAGCGTGGAGTAATGCCTGAGCAGAGAAAGAAGTCACTTGTGCTTCTTACAACTTTGTTGTCGCTTCTGTGCATGCTTTTAGTGCATGTTAGTGCATGTGAGCGTGCCCGGCTGGTTAGCTCGCACTGCGCTAATACGGCTCTGTTAGCTCGGTTAGCACTGTTAGCGCTGTTAGCACTCAGCCATTTTAGACAGCCGTTGAGAGCAAATAGAAATGTCACCAATCCCGTTTATAACACCTGTAAGGTATAGAGCGTCCCTTTGACAATCCCTGAAGACTTGCCCAATTACCTAATAATTATATCATATAATTACGGTTAGTAGCCTATTTAGAGCTTTTAAATAGATAAACTAAATTGTGTGGACGCTGCAGCAAGAAGGAAATACCCTGACATATTATCACCTTATCGTTGATCAAATGCACACTCCTTGTAGCTCGCTTTTGGTCTCCACCTACACCGCTGGTAAATAACTGTCTCTGTAGCAGCTGATTCCTAAACTAAATGGACCAGCTAGTTGCTAGTTGCTACCAGCTAGTTGCTAGTTGCCACCAGCTAGTTAGAATACTAGTTCCTACCAGCTAGTTGCCAGCAGCTAGTTACTAGTTGCTATCAGCTAATATCTACCAGCTAGTTGCTAGTTGCCACCAGCTAGTTACTAGTTGCTACCAGATAGTTGCTAGTTGCCACCAGCTAGTTACTAGTTGCTACCAGCTAGTTGCTACCAGCTAGTTACTAGTTGCTATCAGCTAATATCTTCCAGTTAGTTGCCACCAGCTAGTTACTAGTTGCTACCAGCTAGTTGCTAGTTGCCACCAGTTAGTTACTAGTTGCTACCAGCTAGTTGCCCGTGGTAGATCGGATGCCTCCCCCCCACTACACACTCACTTTCCCATTTCTGAAGTAACGGTGCAGAGGGTGCTGTGGAACTCTTTTTCTTCCATCACATTACACCCCACCTGTCCATATTACATAATATAACCTTTGTTTTAATTATCCATAGGATAAATAATTTCCTGTATTAATTTGTAGGCCTATTCTGTCTGTGTTTATCTGTCGTACAAGTGACGTCATGATCGCTGTCATTGTTGTTATGTTGATGACTAATGTACATTTCTTAATTATGTCATTTGTATGCTGTCATACTGCTTTGTGGACATAAGGTCCCGTTGTGCTGATGGGCTGTGATTTACTGTTATTGTATTGGCTGAATCACAAATGCATTGCATGTATAAATTGGAGGAATTGGAATCCCTTCGAAAAGATATTGTGAAGGATCGTGATGCAAAGAGTGCAGCGGCCTTTCGCAAATATTAAATGAACGTAGTCATCACTTGATCCCGTTGTTGTTTTGAATGATTAATGAACACTAAAATAAAGAAATACTTAATTAATAATTAAAAAGAGCTGGAGAAATGAGATGTCTGTCTCCAAGACCCGTCCAACATCCTGGGTTTCTCAGAACTCTCACTCACGCACTGCACAGTAGTATGAATGATTCTTGCTTTGGATCAATGCATTTGCTCCATTAACATACACAATATTGACCGATGTGGCTTTACATTTCATGATCACACGGTCGTCAAATGTCGTCCAGTAGATTCAGTTTCAATTCAATTCAGTTTATTTTGTATCGCCCAATATTACAAATTATGAATTTGCCTCAGTGGGCTTTACAATCTGTTGTACACATACAACATCCCTGACCTTTGACCTCACATCAGATCAGGAACCCCCCCCCCAAATAGACAAAAATTATTTCACGGGGAACAAAGGATGGACAGAAGAATAGATGTCATGTGACCAGAATGAAGCATTACAGAGTTACATAAACACATTCAATGAGTATGACAGTGTGTGTGAATAGATGTGTTGTGTAGCAATAAAATGTACAAAATACAATACTTCACTGCTAATCTGATTGATTGGACAATACCATCTTGGCAATTATACATATATATTTTTCCCCAATCTGTATCAGTGCCATCAATTTCATTATGTGTTAACAATTATGTTAAAATGGCATGCGCCAGAAGGAGACTGAGCTCCTAAAATACACATCCAGCCAGTGAGGACAGGCGCAGCTGTCCCAACACTTTCTTTGGGATAACAGCACTTTGTTACTTGGAGCCAGAGTTAGACATGCCTCACATGCCTACTTCTGCAAACCACTAACCACCGCGGGGAGGTGGTCTGCTACCAACAGGACAGGTGCTGCCGATATGACTTCACTGTGGGTGGGTGGGAGGGTGCAGACTCGAGAAAAAAACCTCTCCCGTATCCAGGATACGAGCCGTGCTGACAGCTACAGCTGTGAGATAATGGGTATATATAATAATCAAGAGAGTGTGACCAACAATACACCGGTGTAGTCTCTGGTAGCAGCGGAGATTAACTGCAGCCATGACAGAGATTTCGGGGTGAGTCAGGCATGACTCTGTGGGATCACAGAGAAACGAAACGATGCATGAAAAGGCATGAATCATCCCTGAAACATCGACCGAAGTACGCCTTGTTTCATTTTTAATATCATCGCCGGCTCCCTATCTGTTCAAATGACAACAAAAACCTTTAGCTCAAGTGTTTAAAGTCGTGCAGGCACGTTTCCCAAGTTCATATTTAGTGTGAGCTGAGCAAACAATATGTTGTGTGAACATTTATAATTGATTTAATGTGGCAGAGTCTTGGCAGAGTCGACAGTCCTCTGTTTGCTTTCAAAATAAGTCGTGCCGCTTGGGAATCGAACCAAGTAGGATCAACAGTGAGCCGTGAAAGCTGTCCCGTGTTGTCAATCGCCTGTTGCTAATTGCTACTGGCAGGGATGGTGGAGGGAGGAGGAGAACGGAAACTACGAGTATTTATCTTACAGTTGATCTTTAAACTTACCTACCACAGCTTCAACATCTGCGGAGCCTTTTTCAGACAAGTTAACTGCAGATCATACTTAGTCAGCTGGACTGAGTGGAGCAATTTCGGATTTAGTAATTGGCCGGTGGTTGGAGGGTCCTTGATTTTTCAGGGGCAGGGGGGGATGAGGGGGACTGAGATGGAGATGGAGCTTTGAGAATGAAGGCTCTCAAATTACCAGCAACTTTACAATCAGCTAATTTACAATCCAACCCTCATGGGCTTTTGGGGAACGACCAAAAGAATGTTATATTGGTCAATATACAATTACAATTTCCCTTTGCAGAGCGAAGACCTCAGAGATCCAGATGGAGCTTTGATTAGACCTTCTTTCTGTGTCAATAGAAACCATTTTAGGTTTATCAAACATGGAGGAGACCAGAACCAGAACATGCGAGAGGGATGTTCCATCGGACCTGGGAAACACCTTCAGACCAACTCTGTGAGTAACTGGATGGAAGGACATCTTGGTTGACTTGCCGATTTCCTTCTGCCACCGCAGCTCCAACTGCAGCAGTAAATAAACGGATGTACGGTGTCGGGGAGCGTGTTCGGATGAAAATCAAAAGGGGCCTAAAGTAGGACCCTGTTGAATACCGGAAAAGAGACTTGAATTGACATGGGAGATAAACAAAACTTTGTGATCTAGTCTATCGAATTCCAAATGTGTCTAAAAGGACTAAAAGTAGACTGGCTGGCATGGCTTTAGACTTTTGCTCTTATTTAGTTGTGTGTTGTTTCGTATTATGGTTCATTCTTCCATGTGAGATCTTGTGTTTGACAAACTGAACCGAATTGAGGCCCCGGGAGCAAGAAAATCAAGAATTGCAAAAAAACACTTGAATGTCAAAAGCTCATTTTCACACACTGCTTGTCAAAGCACACCTCTCCATTTCCTCCCTCTTTGCATCCCATCGGATACCAGTGAGCCCAGTAAGGTCATCTGGAACTGAAACAACAGGTGGCTTTCAATGGAGGCTCTCAGCAGCCCAGGGTCCCTCCTCCTCAGCCCCTCTAGGAATCCACTTTGACTTTATTCTAAGCTCTGCCTCCTTGTCTGCGTTTCCTTAAATGCCCCAAATGGCCTTTAGGCTGGCAGATACTCGATATGGAAGGAGGAGAAGGAAGGAGGCGCCTGAAGGAGCAGGTCATTCTACTTGAGTGAGCAAATGGGAACATCTGCCACTCCAGTGTGACCCGTGTCTCCAATAAAAAAAACACCGTAGGCGTCTTCTGAGAATATGAGCGTGTTCCAGCTCAGGGCATCGGAATGCTGAGATAATGTTGTGATAAGGAGCGAACGGTACCACGCATCTATTTTGCTTTTTCTCTTGCTGCAGGCTGAATCAGTGGTTTCTGAGGACAGTGAAGCGGTCTGATCACACGGAGGAGAAGGAGGGGCGAAGGGAGAGGTTGTTTTGTTTTGATAAAATATGCACTTAGGGCTTGTGTAAATTATGATTATATGTAAATATACGGATAAATGGAACCTAATCTGTAGATAACCAAGAAAAACAAAGTGACATGAATGAGAATGTGATAGAAATGTCACAAATATGTCTCTGGTTAAGATATAATCTAGACAGCTTTTTGTTTCCTTCTGTCAGATAAACCATTCATCATTGCAATGAATATGTAAGTTGCTTTCAAGTATCACTTCACGACAGTGGGTTGAAGAAACTAAAAGCTGACACTTGTTGCTCTTTTCAAGTCAGTGATATTGCTGAGTGTAACACGTCTGTGGGTGTCCGCGGCGTGGAAGGAGTCACACTCAGGCAGGTTTGCAGGTTTTAGACACTTTATTGTGTTCCGCTCTCAGCTCGGTGTCTCCGCAGCTCCGTGTCCAGGTTGCCGGTCCTCTCCCGGCGCTAGCTCTGTGCCTATAAAGAGGACAATAACAACCCTCATCCGGTGCAGCCGAGGCCACCTCCCCTTCCGGCACCGTTCCTCGAGCCACACCCCCTCAATCACCCCCTCTGCAGCTGTGCTTCCGCACCCCCCCCTGCCACATACCTCCACCGCCCGACTTAGGCCGGGCCAACATCCGGCCTAACTTACTCCCCCTCCCCCCCATGCGAGCGGGAGAGGAAGTCCGCCACGACCATCTGTGCCCCCGGCCTATGGATCACTTTGAAATTAAAAGGCTGTAACGCTAGATACCAACGAGTGATCCGGGCGTTGGTATCTTTCATGCGGTGGAGCCATTGGGCGGGCGTGGTCCGACCAGAGGGTGAATGAGCGTCCCAGGAGGTAGTAGCGCGGGAGTCGACCGCCCACCGGATGGCGAGGCACTCCTTCTCCACCGTGCTGTACCTGCCCTCCCTCTCCGACAGCTTGCGGCTGATGTACAGCACGGGGCGGTCAAACCCCCTACCTGCTGGGACAAAACGGCCCCAGCCCTCTGTTCGACGCATCAGTCTGCAGAGTAAGCGGAAGAGAAGTTAGGTGTGTGGAGGTGGCTCCCCACAGAGGGCTTGCTTTACCTTTTCAAACACCAACTGGCACTGCTCCGTCCACTGGACGGATCTGAGGCACCTTTCGGGTCAGGTCAGTCAAGGGCTGGTCAGCTCCGAGTTCGGGATGAACCGCCTGTAATAGCCCGCCAGCCCCATAAACTGCCTCACCTCTTTCTTAGTCTTGGGCATGGGCAGGCTGCGATGGCAGCGGTCTTGTCCACTTGAGGGCGCACCTGCCCGGCGCCCAAGTGGTACCCCAGATACCGTACCTCCCTCCGTCCAACTGCACACTTCCCCGGGTTGGCCGTAAGCCCCGCCTGCCTCAGGGACTCCAGCACCGCGCCAACCCTCTGCACATGCTCCGCCCAGGTGGTGCTGTGGATGATTACATCATCCAGGTAGGCGGCCGCATATGCCGCGTGCGGACGCAGCACCCGGTCCATGAGGCGTTGAAAGGTGGCTGGGGCCCCGAACAACCCAAAGGGCAGCGTGGTAAATTGGTATAACCCAAACGGAGTGGAGAAGGCCGTTTTTTCCTTAGACTCTGGCGACAGAGGAATCTGCCAGTAGCCTTTGGTTAAATCCAGTGTCGTAAGAAACATGCAGTGCCCAGTCGGTCCAGGAGTTCGTCGACCCGGGGCATTGGGTAAGCATCGAACCGTGACACATCGTTCACCCTGCGATAGTCCACGCAGAACCGAATAGACCCATCCTTCTTGACCACAAGAACAATGGGACTACACCAGGCACTGTGAGACTCCTCTATTACCCCCATCTCCAGCATGGCCGCTAATTCCCGCTGAACCACCTTTTTCCTGTGTTCAGGTAACCTGTAGGGCCGTGACGCACCGCCACGCCTGGGCGTCTCAATCCGGTGCTCTATGAGGTTCGTGCGTCCTGGAAGGAGAGAGACACATCAGCAAACTGCTTTTGCAACCGGGCAATGTCTGTTTTCTGGGTCCCGGAGACGGTCTTCACAAAGGCGAGGCCGGATCGGTGGATTTTGGGACCTCAGGCCCCAGCTCCTCTCTCTCCGCTACCGAGGACACCAGACACACAGACTCCGCCTCCCTCCATGCCTTTAGGAGGTTGAGGTGGTAAATCTGTGTAGCTCCGCCCCTATCAGAACGCACTACCTCATAGTCGACATCCCCCACTCGCCGTGTGACCACAAAGGGCCCTTGCCACTTGGCGAGGAGTTTAGAGCTGGACGAAGGAAGCAATACAAGTACCTTCTCTCCCGGTGTGAATTGTCTCAGCTCGGTGTCTCCGCAGCTCCGTGTCCAGGTTGCCGGTCCTCTCCCGGCGCTAGCTCTGTGCCTATAAAGAGGACAATAACAACCCTCATCCGGTGCAGCCGAGGCCACCTCCCCTTCCGGCACCGTTCCTCGAGCCACACCCCCTCAATCACCCCCTCTGCAGCTGTGCTTCCGCACCCCCCCCTGCCACACTGAGAAAATTCATTCTGGTCACTCCACTGCACGTCACTTAATTCTTCATTTAAATACACTTGAATACACTTAAATACACTTAAATACACTTAAATACACATACATATTCACCTTAAATACATTTACACTTGGAAGGATGGATGAAGGAGAAAACTCCTTCCGTTCACTCCCCTGAACATCACTTAATTCTTCATTTAAATACACTTAAATACTCATACATATTCACCTTAAATACACTTACACTTGTTACATTTCTAAAACTGCCCATCTGTACACATTATCTCATACTTATATTTTGAATGGTTGTGTTTATTGTTGATTGTTGTTCATGTCATTGTCTATTGTCGTACCACCCGCCATGACACATTCCTTCTATATGTAAACATGCGTGGCAATAAAAAGGTTTTGATTCTGATTCTAAAAAACAAGATAATACATCCAGCTTTTGTACGCATGAAAAAAAGGGAGGTGTAACTTTTAGTAGATCTCATACAGACACGTTGAATGCTGAAGGTGCGCCAGAATGTCTGAGCTACAGCATATTTTGTCCTCCTGGCCTACAATAAAATCCCAGAAATCAACAATATTTCGATTAAAGGAGAACTCGAACCAACTTTACTTATCCACTAAAGTTTAGCTTGCCATTAGTAGCCTAGCAGCCAAGCTATATTACTATATATGTATGGAATTTAATATATAAGGAAGTAACAAATCCAGTGTTGTCATTCAACTTAGAACACTTTTGAGTCTGATGCTGCGCTCATAACGGCACGCTTGTGAGACTGAAAAGCTTGAATATAGAATTCTGGGGGATGTTTTAGGATACACTGAGCACCTGTCTCCTCTTCTTTCTCTACTTTTGGATGAATTTACATCTCTCCATCACACATTACTAACTCTGCTTCCTCCCCAGAGTCTTTGTGACTTCACGTCTCATCGGGTCCACTGGACCTGGCT
Organism: Pseudoliparis swirei; assembly: GCF_029220125.1. Taxonomy (NCBI): domain Eukaryota; kingdom Metazoa; phylum Chordata; class Actinopteri; order Perciformes; family Liparidae; genus Pseudoliparis; species Pseudoliparis swirei. The sequence goes on from NC_079396.1 coordinate 4,654,889, forward strand.
GGGTCTGATGCCATGGCCCTGCTGAAGCCCCGCCCACTCCTCCTCTCTACCTCCATCTGCCTGATGGAACACGGAGGTCTGGATCGTGATTCATGACTTCAACCAACTGTCATGCTCATTGAATGTGTTGTAACTCTGTAATGTTTCCTTCTGGTCACATGACATCTATTGCATCAGTCCATCCTGGAGAGGGATCCTCCTCTGTTGCTCTCCTGAAGGTTTCTTCCCTTTATTTTCCCCGTGAAAGTTTTTTTTATATTTCTTGGGAGTTTTTCCTGATCCTATGTGAGGTCAAAGGTCAGGGATGTCTATGTGCACAGATTGTAAAGTCCTCTGAGGCAAATGTGTAATTTGTGATAATGGGCTATACAAAATAAAGTGAATTGAAAATTGAATTGAATTGAATGTAATTGCCATAATAATTGCCCATCTACCCTAGATATCTGTTGAGAGTGATGAAGTAAGAGGCTAACGTGAGCAGGTTTTCTTTGTGTGTAATCATGGGTGGTGCGGTGGCCAGAGCACAGCCAGAGGGCCCCCGAGGGGTATGTGTCTGTGTGGACTACGCATGCTCTCCCCCGAGGCAGCGCTGGGTTCTCTCTCCGGGGTTCTCCGGCTTCCTCCCGCCGTCCAAAGACGAGCATTCTGGGTAGATTGATGACTCTAAATTGCCCGTAGGCCCTCGACCCTGAACAGGATAAGCGGTTACAGATAGTGGAAGGATGGATGGACGATGTGATGATGTGACATGAACTCGTCAATAGCGAGAACATAATGGATGCATTATGGCAATGTGGGACGCAGCTTTTTTTAGTGGGGGGGGGGGGAGCTTGCCTGATACTGACCATAAGTCAGGATATCGCTGTATGCGCTGCTTTGATTTTGAGCGTTCATTTAATTCTCAGTCTCTTGTATCTCCAACACCTTTATTGAATCACTGGATTTATCTCATCACAATAGAAATGTCACAAATATGTCTCTGGTTAAGATATAATCTAGACAGCTTTTTGTTTCCTTCTGTCAGATAAAGCATTCATCGGTGCATTGAATATGTAAGCTGCTTTCAAGTATCACTTCACAACAGTGGGTTGAAGAAACTAAAGGCTGACACTTGTTGCTCTTTTCAAGTTAGTGGTTGTGCTGAGGAAATTCCTTCCGTTCACTTCCCTGAACATCACTTAATTCTTCATTTAAATACACTTAAATACACTTAAATACACATACATATTCACCTTAAATACACTTAAATACACATACATATTCACCTTAAATACACTTAAATACTCATACATATTCACCTTAAATACACGTAAATACTCATACATATTCACCTTAAATACACTTACACTTGTTACATTTCTGAAACTGCCTGTCTGTGCACTTTATCTCATACTTATATTTTGAATGGTTGTGTTTATTGTTGATTGTTGTTCATGTCATTGTCTATTGTCGTACCACCCGCCATGACACATTCCTTCTATATGTAAACATGCGTGGCAAAAAAAAGGTTTTGATTCTGATTCAAAAAACAAGATAATACATCCAGTTTTTATACGCATGAAAAAAAGTGAGGTGTAACTTTTAGTAGATCTCATACGGACACGTTGAATGCTGAAGGTGCGCCAGAATGCCGGATTTTGGTGAGTGAATAGTTGAACAACTGTAATAATACGACATGAATTTTGTTTACCAGACGAATTCTTCAACCTACAATGTGGCAAATGCTCGTCGAAGAAAAAGATAGCGCTTCCGTTAAAATGTAAAGTGCAAACTTTGAATGTATTAACGTGACCGACGACACATATACAAGACAAAATAAACAACGTGAAAACCATTGTGAGGCAACTTTGAAAGCGAGAGGGAGATTAATCTCAGCGTCAGCCGTCGCTGAAAGTAATCGTCTCTTGAGTTGTTTGAAATACAAATGACCACACTGCAGCCAACCACACACAGGCTTACATTACAACTCAACACGTAGGTCACACAGGCCCTCGAGCTCCCTACCCTTTCACCTCAACACACACACACACACACACACGCCGGGGGCCACATTACCACATACACATTTGCTCATTACCACATAAACACATTTGTATGCATAACATATACAATTGGACAAGATGTTTTTTCTTGTATGTTGATTCCCCAAAAAAATCCAGCTGCCGTGTCCGTGGCTTCTAAGTGGATGTAAAGTATTAGCCCCGCGCGGTTGTTTCCGGATGTCCTCGGGTAGCATGGAATAAAAAAATTCAGTGATCGTTATCTTTCCTTAAACTGTGAACCGTCCATGCTGAACGTGTCCTTTGCCGTTCCTCCACACAAACCTCATGTACCGTGAACATGTGCCTCTTAATCCCCACCACCGTCGCCCTCAGGTAGTCGATCGGACTTTTTTTTCGGAGGGGTGAGGGGTGTGTGTGTGTGTGTGTGGGGGGGGGGGGGGGGGGTATTTGCAGTAGATAGAAGCACCAGGCTATATAGGTAGTCATACGAACAGATGAGCCAATATCCTGTTCTATCCTGGCTGTATGCTGGCCCACACTTGTTGCACTGTGTGTGTGTGTGTGTGTGTGTGTGTGTGTATGTGTGTGTGTGGGAACAATGGCCCTGCTGTTGGCCAATTCGCCACTGCTGCCGTAGTTGCCTTACACCTGTGCTTACGGCCCCCCTCAACTCACACACACACACACACACACACATACACACACACCACCCCCACCCCCGCCTTCAGCCACCGTACGTCCCAATCCACTTTAGTTCTCAGTTTACATCCTGCGTTAGCTTTTAATGCCGCACTACAAAGAACAATGCATATTCAACAGGCTTACCAGGACCGATAATGCACATGTGGCCCCTCAGGCACGTCTTATGGGTCTCATATGGAGAAAATGGAAAAAGAAAACCATATCAAAGGGTTTTTTTTCATTCCAATGCTTGAACACAGCCTCAATACCCTTAACCTCGTCCTGCTCACGAGGACGAGGTGTGAGAAGTGAGAGGGGCGAGGGGAATGTGAGGATGGCTGTGGACGGCGAGAGCGGGCGGGTGAGTGGTTGGATTTTTTAAGGGACTCAAAAGCTCACAGAGAGCCTCGGTCGATCATCTGCGGATCGGTGGGGGCCTTTGTGAAACCGGAGCCCCCAGAAGGCATGGGGGTGGGGGGGGGGGGGTGAAGGGAAGGATGCAGGGGTCTGGGACACAGCAGAAGCACACACCGCTATTTTTCCCGCAGTGTCAGCGTCACAGGTGTGCGAACGACAAAGCATGTGTGTGTGTGTGTGTGTGTTGGAGAGGGAGACCCGTGTCCAATCAATGACACACTGTATTGTAATCAATCTATTGTGGGGACAAGGCCGGCGCTCAAAGGTAAACACCGTTGAGAATAAACTCCCAGGAACCAGGTACAGCCCTCTGGCTAGAGCCCTGCGTTCAGTGATATACTAAAGGATGGGATGAAAGCCACATGTGAACTACAGCACCTCCTTATCGCCTCCACGGCCGTTGCGCAACACTGTGCCATCGTAACACTGGACAACACACACTGAAAGTAAATCAGATACACATTGACAGTGAATTCCACTGTGCACCAGTTGCTAGGTAAAGGACTTTTCTTAATTCCCCCGTATTCATACAAGACTCCCACACTCCCACTCCCACATGCCCTCCTGGGACTGAAAAAAGCAGATTAAACTTTGTTTCGTTCGTACATTTACTGTCTATCTACAGGGATGGCGGGGTAAAACATTTTTGGGATATTTCCCATAAATTATGACGGGCTATCAGGAGGCCAGCTGTACTCTTGGATTCTGCATTCACGGTTGCTATTATGCGTTTATGAATACATCTCTCTCCGCTTGTCACAAGGACTCTGCCTCTGCATACGGGGATGCTCGGAACAAAGGGCCGTCAAATAAAGCAGCTCCCCGCTCCTTTCCCCTCCTATTCAATGGGGCAAACAATTCTAAATCAATATCTTCATGCACATTATTATGTGGCCCCGGCCGGCTGCTTCACAGCCAGGTAGACAAGACTGTAACCAAGGCCGTGGTGCCTTCAAGTGCCTACACATAAAACTCTATTCTCTCTGATTTAAGGAGAGTGCACAAAGAGTTGCATAATATAAGTTAAATGAAGACAATATAGTGCAGATTAGGTCTGCATTTATTAATCATTAAATTAATCTGATGATCTATTATTTTTGGTTCATTAATTATTCATTATTAATCTATTAAATTAACCTTTATATGATCATAATGCTGCATCAGAACTATATAGAGGCGAGATTAGCACATTGTGTATCATGTGAACCCGCACAATGTGTTGATTCTATCAACACAATAAGAAACAAACTACACAACAACTTATTTCTTTGATTTAATTCTTAATTTTTTTTTGTTACATGTGCAAAATTGCCAAAACTCCGACATTCCTTGAAAGCTGCAAAAACGTTCTCATGCGCCTACTCTGCCCTCTCCAGCTCCTCCACCTCCACCCCCCCCCCCCTCCCCGTCCCTGAACACGCCCACGCCCACGCGCGCTCGCACGTGCACACACACACGCGCGTACGCGCACACGCGCACATTCCAGCAGGCGGAGTCTGGGACGTCCTTGCCCCGTTTGTGAATGAGCTGCGCAGAGGAGCGCACATCTCGCAGTCCCAGCCGAGCACAGAGAGAGAGAGTGTGAGAGTGAGAGAGAGAGAGAGAGAGAGGGAAGGAAAAGTTTGCCAAATGGATTTCTTTGCTGGAGTCAGACCTTTATTATTTTCATATGTACTCATTAACGGCATACTAATAACTTTACAGACTAAAGAAGGTGAGTGTCTTTTGTAAATAATAATAATGTCCCACAAAAAAATGGATGAGGCGTATAATCTTTTTAAAAGAAGTGTATGTGAAAGTGAAGCGCGTGTTCCATGCGCGGAACCTCCTTTAAGGAACTTTAAAACAACCAGGAAACGCACTCTTTTTATCCTGTGACAGTCTTCTAGTCTCTCACAGTCGGATTCAAAGGAAGTTCTTTAAGTTCATTTAAATGTATTTCGTTGAAGTTTAATATCTAATCGCAATAAGTTGATCGTGTGCGGATGCTCGCGTGCGCGCTGCTCTAAACTTTAACTGTCGTTGCAGGTGAATTTTGACAATTTGTTTCTGAGACTGTTGGCTCACATTGTAGTCAGTGTTCCGGTTGTATATTAGCCTTTTAGGTAGTGTGTGTGTGTGTGTGTATATGTGTGTGTGTGCGCAGAGCTATTATTACAGGCATTAGAGAAGCTCTCAAAGTGTGTGACCGTTTATTTCTACTGTTGAGTGAAAAGCCAGAATAACCTATTATTTTGAAAAGGTGTTGGTTTTGGAGAAATAACTTTTTTTTTTAAATGACATCTGGTCAGCTTTTGGGTTATTATGCACGTAATTTAAAAATAACTGTCATTTGTACATTTCTAATCACCTGTGTTTCTTTTTTCTTTTTTAAAGAACTAGAACTCTAAGTCAAAATGCTTCTTCGCTGATGAGTTCAAAGGTTTATTATTATTTATTATGTACATGTATACTGACCGGTGTCCTCATGTCTCCACAGAGGTGCTATTGGATATGAAGGCAACGGGAGGTGAACTGGGCTGGTTGACATGGCCCTTAGATCAGGGAGAAAAGTCCGGGGTGAGTGAGCGCCTCGACTTCTCCCACGTTTACACTTGTAATTTGCCTTTAGGACAAAAAAAGTGCATGGGGGGGGGGGGGGGGGGTAATGCACAGGAAGGGTCAACTGAGAACCTTCAGAGCAAAGATATTAGACTATTTCATGTGTGCGTTGTCGTCCGTTGTTGGCCACGTGTGTGTGTGTGTGTGTGTGTGTGTGTGTGCGTACATGTCAGGTTGCTCTATACAATCTGGCAGTAAAAGCCTCACGGTTGCCCGAGTATGGATATGGGAGTTGTAGGATCCTATCACAGCGTGTCTGGGCTCCACCAGAGCTTAGGGAGACAGAATAGCTGCTAGATCTGAACTGGGAATACTTGTGGTTTCAGGGCTTCAGCTCCAGAATTGTATGTTAGAGGGCAATTAACTTTAAAAGTTTGCAGCATGTGGTACCTCTACTTAGGGGGAGGGAGGGAAGGTTTTTTTTGACAGGGGCCCAATAAGTCAGAGCTACCTTTTTCTTTCCTTTTTTTTAATCTTCCGAGATGCGTCTCGATAATGGCTACGTTATTACACCCAAATGCTGTGGTTATCGCCTTGGCAGAACGCAGGAGGAATGTGTGTGCCGTCTTCCATGTTGTGGTTTTCCAAAGTAATTGACCAGTCAAGCTCATGCAAATTCCCCGTAAATAGCCTCATTTCATGTGCCGATGACTCAAAGGCATGTGCAGACGTGTGCTGCTGTTCCCGGTGGCTCAACCGACTCGAGGGTTTGACTCCTCGAATAATCACGTTGGCATTTACGTTTCACTTTTCGCACTCAATGAGGTGTTGTGTGTTTTTCTTGAGGTTTTTTGTAGTTGTTGTCTATTGTATTATAGTTTTCTCATGTAGCTGCATTCCCTTCTGACCATTGTTATGTCAATTCTTTTGAAAAGGCCCCTTACTAAAATAATGTTCGCCAGCTGTTTTAATAGAGGTGCTGGAACCACACACTCGGCTAACAAAGCACATTCCTTTAATTAACAGCACGGTGGCTACACGCAGAGAGCAAACCATAGGCTCTGCACCCGCGAGGGCCAGTTTGTTCCTCAGGAGCCGCGGTTACGTGAGAACAAGTTAAAAAAATATATATATATATTTGCGGCAGCATTTAGTATCTGCGCTGCCAACAGTAGCGACGGCATGTGAAAACGCCAAACAGGAAATAATTTGGCATCTTTGCAATGCAAAAAAACGCTTTCTCACACACAGTCCGTGAGGTTCTCATAAAGAACTTGCAGAGCCGTGGGTACCCAGGTTCAGATTACCGTGGCTGAATGTGAAATGGCATGCCCCCCCCCCCCCCCCCCTGCTTCCTTTGGGGCTCCCAGGGGTCAGTGCGCGTACCTCCTAACCATGTTGGTCTGTGTGGTTTTCGTTTCAGTGGGAGGTCACCCAGAGGACCCTGAACGGCTCTCAGTTCTACACCTACTCGGTCTGCAATGTCGGCGAACGCGAGCAGGACAACTGGCTGCGCACCACCTTCATCCAGCGGCGTCCGTCGGCCTCGCGGATTTTCGTCGAGCTCCAGTTCATCGTGCGCGACTGCAACTCCTTCGACGGCGCCTCGCTGACCTGCAAGGAGACCTTCAACCTCTTCACGTCCGAGTCCGACGCCGACGTGGGCACCACCTTCCGCAAGGGCCAGTTCAAGAAGGTGGCCACCATCGCGCCCGACGAGATCACCGGCAAGAACGAACTGCGCATCAACACCGAGACGCGCGTGGTGGAGAACCTGTCGCGCAAAGGCTTCTACTTGGCCTTCCAGGACATCGGGGCGTGCGTCGCTCTTCTCTCCACCAGGGTCTACTACAAGACGTGCCCGGCCACGGTGAAGAGCCTCGCGTCCTTCCCGGAGACCGTGGCCGGGGGCGAGAACCAGGCGCTGAGGGAGGTGAGCGGGTCGTGCGTGGATAACGCCATCAGCGAGGAGCTGCCTCGCATCTACTGCACCGTGGACGGGGAGTGGGTGGTACCGGTCGGACAGTGCCAGTGCAAACCGGGCTACGAACAGGTCAAAGACGCGTGTCACGGTAAGGACGGCGTGCGGTGCGGTTGAACCTTTTTGGGTATTCAGGGCTCTCAAGTGTCACGCATTGAGCGTGAGACTCACGCATTTCGCTCTTAAGTCACGCACTCCCGCCACACATCGTATTTCTCACGCTGAAAAAAACTCTCGGCTATTTAATGTTTTAATGTGCCGCAGCGCGCCAACATGAGCCGCGCTGCCCTCACCGTGGAGGAATCAAGCGCTCCCCTGGAGTTCTGCTGCGAGGAGCCACTTATCAGCCAATCAAAAAAAAGAAATGGGCTACACAATAGCCAATCAGAAAAAAAACCGTATCTGTTGTATCTGGGTAAGATTTAATCCAGCAACCAATGGAAATAAAGCATCCTGGAATTGCGCGCGACTGACTGATATCCGAACATTTCGTTCTGCGGGGGTGGGTGCTGATGGAAATGTCACTCTTGCCTGTCTTCAAAACTTGAGAGCCCTGGGTATTTCAGTCCTCAGGCTCCCAGGACGCAGCTCCCGTCGGGAATCGTCATTTTCTCGTAATTGCCGTGGGTTGTGAAACCAGCCGGTACGGTATGCTGCAGATATTCATCATACGTGTTATTACCATTGTTCAGTGGAATTCTCCCCTCGGCTAACGAGGCTCCTCTGCAATGGAAGGAATGCGTCGAGCTACTCGTGCATGTCCCAGCATCATCCCTGACCTTGAGCCGGTACCTACCAAATTAGCTTTGGAGTTTCAGCCACGATTCGAGCTTTCAACCCGAGGCAGCTTCCCGTTCAGGTTACACCTCAACCTCAATGAGCTCGTTGCCAACTAGCTCTGAATGCAGATCATAAGCCCACGAAGACGTCGTGTGCACAACTTCTCTTTCGCCTTTTCGAAAACCGCACAAGTTGTTAAATGAACGTTGAAGTCACGCTCGAACACTTTCACCCTTTCACAACTCCTCCTCGCTCAGGCCGTAACTCACGGCCTGTTGCATCAGGTGCTTTCCTGCTCCCTCATTATCACGGCTTCTCTTATCTCGATTGCGGGGGCGTGTGCGCGGTGCAGTCCGGACCGTCACGCCGTCCCCCGGACTTCGTTGCCATGGCGTTCCCGGTGTTTTTTTTGTTTTTTTTAATGTCCGGCTTTATATTGTTGTGGGAAGGGCTCTCGAAGTGACAGCAAGTGATCAAAGAAGCCGGAAGGCTACTGTACTGTGATGGATTAGCATCTTCAAGGCTGGCGGGAGGGTGGGGAGGAGGAGGAGGAGGAGGAGGAAGCAGCTTCTGAGCCTCACTGACTTTGTTCATCTCAAGCATCACAGAAAACAGGGATCCGCATCCGCCCCCCCCCCCCCCCCCCCCCCGCTCTGTGAGCCCCGGCTTTGGGGGGTTATCGTGTGACTCCAGTGGTGTATGTCAACATACAACACAGGTTGGCATGCAGGGGCATGTTGGAATTTGTTCCATGACAGAACACCTAAAGACTCCCATCAGCCCCAAGTACTTCTCCTCCTCCTCCGCCTCCTCATTTTTTCTTTTTCTTTCTGAAAGTATCTTACACACACACACCCACCCACACACACACACACGGGTAACATCCTTAATCACACTCTGGAACGCACACTTTGGACTGCAGTTGTAAATTCACAGCCTGTTTGTTATAGATTCCCTCCCATTGGCTTACAGAGCGATAAAAGTGATGAAGTTTTCTGTCAGTACATCATTTTTAGCTGCGGGAAAGTGCCAGGTAAGATGATTGGGGAGAAGGAGGCGGTGGAGGAGGAGGAGGAGGAGGAGGAGGAGAGGGAGGAAGGAGTGAAAGAAAAGTCATACAAAAGCGACAGAGGATTTGCTTTTAGGGGAGGGGTGTGATTTCTTTAAAACGCGGAGAGGTGAGGAATGGAATGCAAAGGTAGGGGAAACAATGAGGAGCTGTGTTTTCCCCCCGTGAGGCCGGAGGAGCCCACCTCCACCTCCACCTCCACCGCCTCTCCCCCCTTTGGTTGGTACATTCCTGATCAGTTTGCCGAGGAGGAGGCTCCCAACATTACTCCAGACCTGTGGAATTCCCAGGGGGGGAAGAGCAGCTCTGGGTCAAGCCCTCACATAAAAATGACTAAACAAAGAACCCCCCCCCCCCCCCACGCACACACACACACCCACACACACCTCCATCTACCACGATGAAGTCAAATGAGAAGCCGGAGACACGGGAGGGGCATTTGTAGATGATGTTGAAAATTAATCACAGTGGTTCTAGATGGATGGTTCGTAGGGCTTAAAGTGGACTCTCCTTCAGACACACAGTTAATCATTCTCCCGACTTCTTTCCCGTGCTGTGTGACGTTCAGGGGGGGCGGGGGGGGAACCGCAAAACTTCAATTGTGGTGTTATTTTTATTTTTTTCCCTTCTTGCTCGGGTTGAAAGTTTCCATGTTCGCCGATGTGTTCACTCCGTTTTATGACTCCTCGGCCCCGTGGGATCTGTTAAAGTAGCAATCTGTGACTCTATCTGGTTTTCGTCCGCGTCTCCTCGTCGGCGCTTTACCGCGGTGGTGTTTTTGGCCTCGAGATCACTCGTCTGTCTGCGACTGTGTTTCTTCTTAAATTGCAGTTGAGGTTTCCTGCAGGTGGTGTTTTGGTCATCTTCTCTCGGTGGCCCTCATCGCTCACGTGAACAAACTGTAAAGATTTAAAAAAATATATAAACGCATCACTTCCAGCGCTGCAGAAACCAGCCTCTCGGTGTTTTAGAGCAGCAGTTGCGAAAGCTTTTATGATCTGGTTGTTAATCGTATCGGTCGACAGTAAAGTGGCATATGCCAGTTGTATTAAAAGCACATTTATTTTGGCTCTCAAAATACTTGAATGTCAATTATAAAATGATTCAGAAACGGAGTGGGCCCAGTGAAAGCTGCTCCCAGGATTTATGTTGACTGCCAACATCCACATGAAGACGCTCTTTGTGTTTCTCTCTCTTTTTTGTTGTTGTTATTCTTCTTCTCTTCTCTCTCAATCTGCTGCAACATCATGCTTAAATAGAAGAGAACATATTCTAATAGAATGCAACAATAATACAAATATTTCTCTGGTGAAACAAGTATTCAAATCTTTTACTTGTGTAACATTTACAAATACTCATTTCTTTCGCATTCAAAATGTACAAAGTGAACAGCTAAGTGCAGAATTATTATCAATAACTGCAGTTAAGTATCAAACGTATATAAACGCATAAGTTTAGATTAAATACATAAATAAATATATATATGTATATATTTAATCTAAACTAATGCAGTTTACTTTACTTTCGATTAAATACATATATATATATCCATATTTTATTTAATCTAAACTAATGCATCATAAAAGTATGCATTTTGAATGACAAATGTATAAACTATTTGTACAAAATGTATTAAAGTCTAATACAGTTAGAGCACAAACATCATTAAATAGAAGTACAAGTTCCTCAAAACTTTACCGGAGGCACAGAACTTGACTAAATGTAATTCATCAAGTTTTGTACGACTGAAATTTGAAAATAAATTCAGCTTATAACAATAAAACAGAACATGGTGGAAATGGCTTTTTAAGTGGTGTAATATATTTCCTTTGACACCTGCTCCAGTCCAGCATCTCGTGCAGTCAATCTTCTCCGTAAGAAAATAAACATTCTTTTTTCTTCTTTCCTTTTTCGTTCTGGAAAGAAAATCGTAACTTATTTAGCAATTAAGCATTTGGCTTTCTTAAATCGACAGCAGCGCTGTGACCAACCGTTGCCTATCGCCCCCTTTTCTTACCCATAATCCCCTCCTGGCACAATGGATCCGCATACTGCGCGTCACCCCCACAAAGGCCCACGGGCCGCCAGGAGTGTGTTTAACCGCTCCGGTCCACACCTCATCAGCTGCTCTAAAGCCTCCACCAATAGGGCCTAATCCCGCGTCACGCTTTCCATAAGGCCGCGAGACACAATCTGATTTATTTGGACTGCTGACGGCCCTTTTAGTGTCTTGGTGAAAAATGGCGTCTCGGTGGAACAACTGTCCATTGAGTTCCCGTAAAGTTATTACTCCTCTCGCCAAAGAGGTTCCAGTAAGCCATTTTCTCGCTCCCCCCCCCCCCCCCCTTTCCTCTCGGCCCGTGTCTCCAAACTCATCCCCAGCTGATGTAACAAACAGTTGGTGACTAAGTTGTCGTTTTGTGGTGAGTGATTTGTATGGGTAGTAATTGACTTGGGTGTGTTTGTGCTTTTTAAGTAAAGTAACTACAGGTTGCGCATGCTTTTTTGCCTTTGTGCAATCCATTTTTGCCGTCCTCCATATACCTCTCTCCCTCTCTCCCTCTCTCCCTCTCTCCCTCTCTCCCCACATCCTGGCAGTCCCCGGAGAGCTTTTTCTATTTTTGCATCAAATTTTCCGCCTCTCGTCTTATATTTTATTTGTTAGTGTCTTATCTCAACACTCGATTCCCGTCGCAATTTTACAGTTCTTGATGCTCACTGCTGCCTGCACAAGCTGTCCCAAGTACAACAAACAAAACAAAAAACTTAAAAAGTTGATCCCTATGTGTGTTGTGTTCTTGTTGTCCATGAAAGCACAGCACCATTGTTGTTTTTGGATGGCGTGCAGGTCATGAATATGAGACCAGTAGAGTTTAAACATCCCGTTTCACACGGCCCTGATGGGATTATTTAGACTGTGTACAGTTCTCGTCTTTCTCACTGGTAAATAAAATTCTCCCCGACCGACTCGTAAAGATAAATAGAGGCTACATTTGAACAATGCTGCCAATCGGAGTGTGTTTTTTTCTCATTTTTTTGGTGTGGAGACGGAGAGAAAACAACAACTGGCCCTGTTCTCATGGGGGTTGGGGGCCGACACATCTAGTGGAGGTGAAATGTAAACTTCAGCTTCTGGTTTTTTTTGTCGGTGAACTTCATGATGGCGTTTGAGATTTGGAAACAGAGATCAAGTGTTTCAATACCAACAGTCTCTAAATCGACAACCGGTTCGGCGTGGCCACGCCAAACATATAAAGGCCAAAACATCTTATGCAATTTCAGCTTCTCGAATGGAGAGAGTGCAAAGACGGCAAGAGACGGCAGCGCCACACCTCAGGATCTCAGGGATTTCGATTTTCCTTGTTTCCGATGGATTTCCCATCAATCATCTCATGCTGCAGAATTAAGCCCACATTGAAATATTCAGATTTACTGAATTCCCCTGTCTGTCTACCCCTGTAGCAAGACTCTGACATTTTTCTATTTTAACGTCGTAAGTCAACGACTTATCGGACAACGCTGCTCCTTTTTTTAGACGCACGGGCTGGATATAACCACTCTTTTTCCTCCAGCCGTGATTACTTTGAATTAACGGATTCCTCTGATCTCGTGCCAAGGTAACGTCTGCCTGGCGGGCTCAACTTGAGGGAGTTGGCTAGATAATGGGGGGGGACTTTGTAGGCACTTTCAAGTGGTGTCATGCACTGTCTTGTTGGTCCAAGTTTGGAGTGAACAGAATACGGGCAATTACTGTGAACGAGATGACAGGAAATGTAGCAAGAGGGGATCTGGTGGCACCGTTGGTTCTTTAATGTGGATTATAGCTAATAGTGCTATTGTGGTTTAAGTGGGATCAGTCCGTCGGTTAATCCTTTGAGGTGTCAGACTGCGTAGAGCACACTCAACAGCACCTCTTTGATCAGATAGGTTATTTTTTCGCTACCGGACGACCCACTGACTGCATTGTTTAGCATGGAATATTAGCTAGCTTAGCTAGCATAGCCTATGTCAAGACTAGCGGATAAATATCTGAGCCGTTTATGGTCTCCAGATGAAAGTAGCTCAAAGCTGCATTATTTGTTTTTAATTTTATAATTTTGGCGACACAACGTCTCAGATATGACCACCTTTTAAAAAAAGTTGACATGGCAAAACCGCTAGCAAACGGTAGCGTTAGCTCATTTAAAGACGTAGCAGACGCGCGGCAACGCATGCATTCATTTGGAGTTTGGTTTCTGGTCACCGGATGAACACGAGTCCAATATTCTCTCATCTTTCAGCTCTGGTTTAGATTGTTTTTGGCATAAGCTCGTCTCCAGCTTGCTATATGTTCCTTTTGTTGAACTAGCCGCTAACGGTGTTGAGTGTGCAACAAAACGCTGCATGAAGGGAGGCTGAACATGATCTCAACCACTAATAACTTTCACAAAATCTCTACATACATTCCACATAGTTATTTGTTCTTTTGCAAATATATACAGAATAAATATTGATCGGTGCGGCTTTAACTAGGCGTTGGTTTTCTTCAATACAAACCAATTAAACGTGTTTAAACTCAATTTCCCTATTTAGTTTATGAATGTCTTTCATGAGTGAAATAACTGAAACTCAAAACAATTGTTGGCTTTTGTGTGTGTGTTGGTTGCGGGGGGGACGTTGGGACATATTTCCTCCTGGTGACATTCCTGTGTGTGTGTGTGTGTGTGTGTGTTGGTGTTGTGATTGGGTTCTCCAGAGCAATGTGAAGCACATTGTATTGTACTTGCTGGTGTGTGAGGTCAGCACTTTCCTTCCCCCATGTCAGTCATTCATCCCCCCCCCCCCACCCCCCGACACCAGCTACCGCCCCGCCCATCACCGCTAACTGGACGAGCCGGCAGCGGAAACCGGAGGTCAACTAATCCCCGGGTGACTCCCCGACCCGTCGGCTCAGGGCTTTCCATTGTCGCTCAGCCGCTTTCCATTTTGTTTTGTACGGCCCGATAAGTCATTCTGTTTATTGGTGCATTTGGTCCCATTTTGGCCCACTTCCCCTAATCAGGAAGCAGACGTTTGTCGGCACGCAGAGTGTGACCTGTAGTAAAACAGTGCTGTGTTCGCCACCTGGCTGTCTGGAGTTCACCGGTGGAGAAACGTGGCCGAATGACCGTGACTGCGGTCCAACCGAGGCCCCCGGAAGCTGCCTGAGACTCTGGCGTCGGCGCGGATCGGTGCCCGTCGAAGCCGTCTGCTCTATTTCAAACCTTCTCGACTCCACATTTACACTCCCGGCGTCCCCCTCCTCCCGTTGCCGAGCCGTGGCTGGACGGAGGGAGCGAGAGGAGAAAGGGGATCAGGGAATTTATTGTGTTTGTTAACAACCCAGATGAAAGCCTGAGTGCAATTGTAAAACAGATGTAATGCCCTTACAGCTGCTCTATTGGTCAGCTAATCCTTTTGACTAATGTCTACCCCCCCTCCACACACACACACACACACACACACACACACACACACACACACACACACACACACACACACACACACTTCCATCAGCTCCTATACACCTTTACTGCCCCCTTCTCCCCCTCCCCTCCCCTCCTCCTACCTCAGTGACCCCTGGCTCATGTTACCGGCTCACCTCCCCCATCAGAAACCCCCATTGTTCCTGCCCGACCCCCCCCCCCCCCTCCAAAAGGCTAATGACATGTTGTCACCCCGCATACAAACAAAATGACATGACATATTGCAATTACGGGTCAGACCCACCAAACTGAGGGGGTTGGGGGAAGAGAAGTTTAGTGGACGAGGGAACAGACAAAGCGAGGACGGACTACCTTGCCTCCAGACGCCCGGATCAAGATCGAGATTTTGTATTTATTTCTTCTGTATTTACTTTTCCTTGGATATTTTTTTTTGTTCACTGGCTGTACTTTAATTTAACCTCCACTCCTCATGAGGCGAGCCACCGGCTGCTGCTGCAACTCTTTTCTCCCTCCTCCTCCTCCACCTCCTCCTCCTCCTCCTCCTCTTCCTCCTCCTCCTCCTCCTCCTCCTCCTCCTCCTCCTCCTCCTCCTCCTCATGGTGAACATGTGTTTGTTTTACTTGGCCACTGACTCCCCTGTAAGCCATGCTCAGTTTAACTCACAACTACCCCGAGGCAGACATGACCTTTCTGCCTTTTCTTAAAAGCCCAGCGTCGGTCTCAGTTGTGGGGGCCCCCCTACCACTTACTCCTCGGGTCCTGAGGGCCATTTCTGTTGTCAAGCCCCCATGTTACCCGTTCATCCATCTTTCCGACCGTGCATTCATCACTGTCACCAATCTCATCCATCTTAACTTCTGCCGACAAACCGGGAGGGGGGGGGGGGGGCCAGAGGGGGGGGGAGGGGGGGCACCCACTCCAGAGCCACTCGGGCTCCCAGAATGTAACAGGCCCCTGCACTCACTCTCAATAAACAAACACAGAGCCACTCAAGGCGCACGGGGGCCTCTCGAATGACAAACAGTTACTCTGCTCTTTAGCAAATAGGGAGGACAACAACAAATAAAAATGGCCGGTTTAAGTTTGTCTGATGTTTCAAGTCAGAAGAGGCTGATCGACTTGTGTTGATGATCGGGAAAGCATTCATCCCAGGAGACCTCTCCCCTCCCCCCCCCACACACACGCCTCTAGTTTAGTGGCCACGTTCATGACGAGTTCAACACTGTTTCGCTTCCTTTTCGGGTTATTATTCCGTCTCTTGAAGTCTCTCGGCTCCGGGTCTTCATTTGGTCACGCTTCCCCCGTGTTTCCATGCTTTGATTGGCTGCTTTCGGAAGGAAAGGCTGCGTCGGCCTCACACTTCCTGCTTCCTGTTGTGTCCAGCAACAATTCAAAGCCTTTCCTCCTCGGTGGAACCGAGAAGGAGTTTCCTCTCGCGGGGACGACTTTGCTCCTTTTGTCGAGGAATCCTCCGCCTGGAGCGTCACCTCGGCTCCACTCGCCGTCTTTGTGACTCATTATATACATCGAAGGAACACAAACTCATTTAACCTTCGCGACAGAGCGCTGGGCGGAAACTGAAGCAGGCGGTGGAGCTGCTCCGCGACAGGCCTCCTGTTGGGTGGTGTGCACTGGAATGCATCTTGATTATAGAGGCGGCTCGCAGTTTAAGGCCATCATCTCCGCAGACCTGACCGCGATGCATTGCAGCCTGCGCTGGAGCGCCAAAAAGAGGCTAGACCTCCTCTCTTCAGTTGCCATGTGGCATTTCGGCTATTCTCATCTGCAATGCTTGTGTGTTTTTTCTCTCTCCCTTCTTCTTTCTTTCAGCACTTGAATGGCATGGCATTCTCCTCGCCTGCTGGTCAGTGGTGAATAGCAATGTTAATGGGTTAGCTGGGAGCCTTTTTAGTGAGGACGGGGTAGGAGAGAAAGGAGGGGAGGAAGGAATTTAGGGATTACGAGGAGGAGAGAGGTAGGGCTGTGAATTGGAGTTGGAGGCAGCAGCTGTTGCCCCTTCTCAATGGAAGCGTTCGTCTCTTTTCTTTCTCCCCTCTTTTCTCCAGTCCTCGGCAGGATACAGTGATCCCCTCTGTCTTTTCTCCAACCTTCTGGTCCTTCGTATATAGCACCTCTCGCCGGCCTCGGCCAACCTCTGCCACGTTCGCGTTAATGAGTCGCAGTTCGTGAAACAGCTGGCCGAGACCAAGACGAGATGCAGTGAGGAGAAATCCTCTTGATATCTATTAAATGGAGGCTTTCTGTCGTGTGTGTGTGAGTGTGGGCGTCGCTTGCGGCTTCCAAATGAACGTCATCCGAGGGAACCGCGGCGAAAAGGCGCCCGTAGGTCGATTACGGAATCTCCGGTAACTTCCATCTCTCACACCACTTCCTCACTCGTCTGAGCTCCATCTTGCCGCGCTCTTCCTCACTTCCAATTATTTTTCTGTCTTTTCTCTCTCTCCGTCCTTTCGCCTTTCCGTTTCTGTCTCGGCGCTCATTTGGACTGTCATCGTCTTATGACACATGTCATGGGCTATTTAAAAAAAAATTGCGGGCGAAAAGAGTGAGAAGGGAAGAAGGAAGTGTGTGTGTGTGTGTGTGTGTGTGAACTTCCTGTGCAGAGGGACATGAACAGGTGACAGGCAGTGGACATAATCCATCTTCTCATGTCAGATTTAGCCATGTGTCCAAGGGTGTGCTTTTGCATACATGTATGTGTGTTTTGTGCACACACGCGGGTGTGGGTGGATGTGTGCGGTGCGTACGTGAATATGTGTGTATGTGTGATGGTGCGAGGACATGGGCGGCAGCCGGTGGAATGCTCTCGCCGAGTGTGTGTGTGTGTGTGTGTGTGTGTGTGTGTGTGGGGGGTCGTCTCATTTTCACTCTCCTTTATGGCGCGCTCTCCCTCTAAAAAATGTCACACCGTATTAAGTTCGTATTTCACCAGCGCTCCGCACAGCTGGATCCTCTACCTGGGTTGCTTCATCCCCCCCCAGTTGGACGCGTGGAATCGGAGGTCGTCTAATAAAAGGCGATGCCGTTTACAAAAAAAGAAGAAATGTGGGTCTGCATGCCTGTCTGGGAAAATAACCCAACATAGAAATGACCGTTGAGCGCAAAGCGGACGCTCGGCTTTTGGGCCTGCTTCGCACTTCCACGTCTTGAAAACCGCGTCCTCGTTTCTCTTTTTCTATCTTTCATTTACACAGCGTCAAAGTGAACTTACTGTTGTGGAATGTGGGATGACTGGTTGTGTTTGTTGTCTGAGAGACGGTAAGAAAGCAGTAACAGAGAGTGAGAGGGGGGGGGGGGGGGGGTTGTTGGTTTAAACAGTAAAAGCGTAGGAGGGCCGACTAGGAAGGGAGTCTTTTTCTTTTTCTGGGTTGGGTTCTTGCGAGCGGCGATCTTGCAGGAACGGACGTCTGTTTTAATGAGCAGAGTGCCGAGCCGTCGCCTCTTGTTTACCCTCCCATATATCTGTGACTTGTCCAAATCCAACCTCTTAGCCTCGACATCATAACGCGTCCGCTCGACCTCGTCGCGGTGCTCGTAAAAGGTGAAGAGTTCACGCAAGCGTGAAAAGGGGCTCCAAGCGATCCGGACCAACTGGTTGTGCCTGAAGTCACCGCATGTCCTCGTTCGACGGCTCATACGAGTGTGTGTGTGTTTTGTTTGCAGAATGTCAGCCGGGCTTCTTCAAAGCCGCAGCATCCGGTGACAAGTGTGAGGTCTGCCCCGCCCACACCCAGCGGCTGGATTCTGGGGCTGCGTTTTGCCCCTGCTCGGATGGCTTCTTCCGGGCCCCGACTGACCCCCCTAGTGGACCCTGCTCAGGTAACCCGTAATCCCCAATGAGCTCATATTCCACTTATATTTTAAAACTCAAAGAACGTATTTACACTTCCTGCTTTTAAATATTAAATGAATGAAATGCAGGCAGGTTGCCAAACATGTGAATGCTTCTTAAATGAACTCTGTTATGTCACCGTCTCTTAACTTTAATTTCTTTTTACTCGTCTTGTTCTGTGTTTTTTGTTGTTGTAACTGTGTCTCGTCCGGGTCTCCCTCGAAAAAAGAGATTTTTAATCTCAATGGGTTTTCACCTGGTTAAATAAAAGGTTTCATAAAACATGTATGACTTTAGTTTGAACAAATTTAACAAATAGGCAAATTTGTATTTTGTGATAATGGGCAATGCAAAATAAACTAAATTGAATTAATCCGACAGAGCGTGCAGGGATTAAATTAAATTTTCTTGATGCACGTTTATGGGCGTTTGAGAAAAGAATCGGATGCATGAATTTGCAGACATCTTCTTCTTCCCCCCCGCTTCCTGTTAAACCGTACCTCTCTGTGTTGGCCAGGCCTGCCTTCTGCGCCGCGAGACCTCGTGGCCACCACCACCCAGCTCTCCACGGGAAAACTCCACCTCTCCTGGAGCCCGCCCGAGGACACCGGGGGTCGGACCGACATCACCTACAGCGTCGAATGCCAGCGCTGCGAGGGCGCCGTCTGCCAGCTGTGCGGCGAGAAGGTCCGCTACGAGCCGGCCAGCGCGGGCCTGACGCGCACCAAGGTGTCGGTGAGCGAGCTGGAGGCGCACCTCAACTACACCTTCACCGTGGAGGCGCACAGCGGCGTGTCGCCGATCGCCGGGCAGGCGACGCCGCGGTCCAATCGGCCGCCGTCCACCAGCGCTCTGACGACATCGCTGCACTACACGGGTGAGTGCTGCTGATGGTGGGGGAGGGGGTGATATCGGCGCTACAATAATTCTGGTCACATGACCTCTATTCTTCGTTCCATCCTGGAGAGGGATCCTCCTCTGTTGCTCTCCCGAAGGTTTCTTCCCTTTTATACGTTTTTTTCTTCTATTTCTTGAGAGTTTTTCCTGATCCGATGCGAAAGGTCAAAGGTCAGGGATGTCGTATGTGTACAGATTGTAAAAGCCCTCTGAGGCAAGTTAATAATTTGTGATATTGGGCGATATAAAATGAACAGAATTCAATGGAATCGTGACGGATGCTTGGATTGAGCTTGGTGCAGGAGTGAGAACTTTACTGCAGATCAAGCTGAGTCCCCCCCTCACCCCCCCCCCCCTCACCCCACATGTTGATCTCCCTCCTCCCATTCCTGAGCTCTCTTATCGGGAGGCTATTTTGAGAGGTTTTTCTTTTCTCTCCGCGAGATTCTGAAGTATTCTCTCTCGCCTCTGTTCCCAGACCCCCCCAGGATTACCACGATCCGAATGGTCGAGAGGACCTCCGCCACCTTGTCCCTTTCCTGGGACGTCTCGCCCCGAATTCGGGTCCAGCCGCGGCCCATCCGCTATGAGCTCACCTACCGCAAGAAGGTGATTCACTCTTGTTTGTTCTCCCGAAAAGAAGAAAAAAATCATAATATTATTTTACGTTCACCCCACTGCAAATGTCATGTAACCGGGTAGAGGACATGCCATCTTAAATTTCCGAGTTCTAAAACTAACTGAATTTCTTTCCGTCTCCCCCTTTTTTTGGGGGGACAGGACGATAACCTGGACGTGACGACCTATATCGTGCTCTTACTGGAGAAGAACTTTGTGCAGATCAGCGATCTGGCCCCCGGCACGGCCTACCTGTTCCGGGTGCAGGCCCTGGGCGGCGACGGCAGCCCCGGAGGCTCCAGCATCGAGGAGCAATTTGAGACGTCGCCCGAAGGTACAGAGGGAAAACGATGAAGAGAGAGAGAGAGAGAGAGAGACAGGTTTCATTCATAGAATCTCTCTAATGTCTTTTTTTTTTTTTTACATTTGCATATTCCCAGGGCGCCTCACTCAAAACAACACGGCGGTTATCTTCGGCGCGGCGGTCGTGGGAGCGGCCATGCTCGTCGTCGCGATCCTGGTCCTGTTCCTACGCAGACGGTCAGCGAACGCCCCTCTCCGCTGCGCTCCTCGTCTTCCTGTTAATCGGTCCTCCTTCACTTCCTCGTTCATTCTTCTGCCTTTCCTTTTTGTGGGGCCTCCATGCGGCCTTTGCATTCATTCTCTCCTCACCTCTCTCTTTCTCTCCTCCTTTAGCCCACTTTCTTTTTTTCTCTTTATCTGGATCTGTGTCCCGGTACTCACTGGGGAGGAATCTGCCTTGAATGTGCCTTAGTCATCGCTCAATGGTTGTATTCCAGTGAGTGTTGGGAGGGAGGAGGAGGGGGGGGGGCTTTGTCCGGAGTGGTACATTGTTGGTGATAAGAGGCGCTTGGTTCCTTCTTTACCAGACCGCAGGCACTTTGTGAAGGTGAACCGGGCCTGTACTGTAGCGGGCTGGAGCCCGCGGGTCCACCTCCCTCCCGCCGGCTTGTCTGTCTTTGCCGTTTCTAAGCGGGCTCGGCAAACACAGTCTGCCGTCAGCCTTTTATCAAAGGGCCGCCTCTGTGTGAATGGACGTGTTGCACCGGTGTCGGGATCCTTTTTGAAAAGCCTTAGAGCGTCTTTGAAAAAGAAAAAAAATGGTTACAAAGGTTGCTCTGTGCGATTGATATTAAATCAGGCAGATGATGTCAAGGCAAATATCCCTTTTTGTTCTTGTGGGATGTTAATTTACAGATGGATTCTCCTTTTTTTTATATTCAGGAAAAGAAACTCTCACTCCAGGCAAAGACCGGAGGACACTTATTTCTCCAGCTCGGGTAAACAACCATGTCTCTCGTCTCCTGTTTTGATGGCTTCGTATTCAACGTGTTGAATTGATTCATTAACGTGCAACCGCGTCTTTGTTTGCTTCTCACAGAGCAATTGAAGCCTCTGAAGACCTACGTGGATCCGCACACATACGAGGACCCCAACATAGCCGTCCTGAAGTTTGCCACGGAAATCCACCCCAGCCACATAACCAAACAGAAAGTCATTGGAGCTGGTGAGTGACAACCCTGTTGAGACGCTCGTGCCGGGGGCTTAACTCCCGAGATGTTGACGGATTTTTCCCAATTCCGCTGTTTGTATTGTTCATTTTTCCACGGCTCGGCAGGCTGACAGACTGACAGCGGTTGCTTTGGTGAGATTATCATCTCTCTGGCTGAGCGCTCGCACAACAAGTTGAGACATTTTGTTATGGGGCAACTTTTTGGCTGTGAGATCCGTGTGTTTTGGCTCCGGTTGATGTTTACGATCACACAAAGAAAGTGTTACAGGGACAGTATATATATATATATTTTTTAAAGGATATCGCAGCACCTTCCCCCGAGCCCCGCCCACATCTTTAATTCGTAAGACGTTTATTCAAGTGTGACCACCTTTACCCTTTGAACCGACGGTCTCTTTTCCACAGACACACCCTCCCAAGTTCCCACGAACCGTGACCCCCCCCCCCCTACTCACACCCTTTCGACTCATGTGACAGCTGATTCCCATGCTTCCGCACCACAGGCCATCCACCAATTATACAACAGAGGCTCTCTCTCTCTCAACACCCGGGATACACCTCACGGCCTCAGGCAAAACAGTCGCGGAGACTTCCTTATTCTCACACACACACACACAGCAAAAAAACCCGCGGCGAGAAACACGAGGAGACGTATCAAACGTCACCTCGGCCCGATGTCGCCGTCCTCGATCAATCGGCCCATTGACGGTGTTTCTTCCTGCAGGGGAGTTCGGCGAGGTGTACCGCGGCAACCTGAAGATGCCGGGGAGGAAAGAGGTGGCGGTGGCCATCAAGACGCTGAAACCGGGTTACACGGAGAAGCAGAGGCAGGACTTTCTGAGCGAGGCCTCCATCATGGGCCAGTTCTCCCACCAGAACATCATTCGCTTGGAGGGGGTGGTCACCAAATGTAAGGATTACTGTGAGTTTTGTTACTTTTTTTTTCTAAACATATTTCTCACAATTTCGTTCACCTGGTTTTGGGGCCAGTTCAGGGTCATGATTTTCTACATTTATTTTTCTGTGTGTGTGTGTGTGCAGTCAAACATGCCATGATCGTGACTGAATACATGGAGAACGGAGCGCTGGACAGGTACCTCAAGGTAAGTCCGCTAGTTATTTGCTATCTGGAAAAGTGGACCTAGATCTATTTCTTGGCTATGATATCGTTCTTTTGTCATTTATTGTAATATCTTGATGGTTTCTGGTCACAAAACAAATGTAATATGCATTCCCTTTCTCCCATCAGGACCACGATGGCGAGTTTCCCTCCTTCCAGCTGGTGGGCATGATGCACGGCATCGCTGGGGGCATGAAGTACCTCTCGGACATGAGCTACGTCCACCGCGACCTCGCTGCCCGCAACATCCTCGTGAACAACAACCTGGAGTGTAAAGTGTCCGACTTTGGCCTCTCCAGGGTGCTGGAGGACGACCCCGAGGGCACGTACACCACAAGTGTAAGTATACGTGGAAAAATATCCACCAACAGTTTGGGGTCACTTAGAAATGTCCTTATTTTCCAAAGAAAAGCACTGATTTGTTTTCAATGAAGATAACATTAAATTAATCATAAATACACTCTATACATTGTTAATGTGGTAAATGACTATTCTCTAGTTTTTATTGAAATCTCTACAGAGGTGTGTAGAGGCCCATCTCCAGTGTTCTAGTGGTACGTTGTGTTACCGCCTTAGAAGACTAACGGAGGGTTAGAAAACCCTTGAAAACCCTTTTTATGTGAGCACAGCTGAAAACAGTTATGCTGGTGAGAGAAGCTATAAAACTGGCCTTCCTTTCAGCGACAAGTTTGAAGAACTACATTAATATTTCAAATATAAATCATTATCTCTAACCTTGTCAATGTCTTTACTATATTTTATATACATTTTTTATTCATTTGATGAATAAAAGTGTGAGTTTTCACGGAAAACACAAAATTGCCTGGTGTGACCCCAACATGTTGAAGGGGAGTGTCGTTTGTTCTTGTGTGCGTCGTTCTGTCTTGACGCTTTTCTCTCCTGCACAGGGAGGTAAGATCCCAATCCGCTGGACGGCTCCGGAGGCCATCGCATACAGGAAGTTCACCTCGGCCAGCGACGTGTGGAGTTTTGGCATCGTCATGTGGGAGGTCATGGCCTTTGGCGAGAGGCCCTACTGGGACATGAGTAACCACGAGGTAAGTGTTCACAGCCAGTTCACAGATTGCACTTTTTGTCAAAAGTTTTTTTGCTTTTCGAGCCGAACGTTAAGGATCCTACCAGTGAGACGAGATTTTAATCCCATTTGTATAAATAAAAAAATCTTCTTTCAGGTGATGAAGGCTATCAACGAGGCCTTTAGGCTGCCGGCGCCGATGGACTGTCCCTCGGCGGTTTATCAGCTGATGCTGCAGTGCTGGCTGCAGGATCGCTCCAAGAGGCCGCGCTTCGGAGACATCGTCAACCTGCTGGACAAGCTGCTGCGGAGCCCGGACTCCCTGAAGACCATCGCAGATTTTGACCCACGGTAAGAATTTTTGTTTTCCGTCGCCTAAAGTCTTAGAAATGCACATTTATAGCTCAAAGTCATCTTTATTGTCGATTTTCCATTTGTGGAACATACAGAAGGTTGAAAGTATGTTTGTCTCTTGTCCAACAAGGGAGTCATAATAAAGGAATAAAGTGCGAACATTTAACAACAACAAAGAATATTTAGACAACATATCATTTATAAATTAAGAACTATAAAAAAAAACTTTACGTCTGTATTGTAGCAGCAGTCAGACGTGGAGCTTTAGCTGCATGTTGTCAGCTGCCAGTCATGCAACCAGCTTACAACCAAAGGTTTTTAAAATGAAATGTTAAGTCTCATTTCTTTAATTAATTCCTTTCGTACTTTTTCAGTTTCCCTTCTAGTATGTTCTGGTAGATATGTGTGGCATAAAAATATGATAATAAGCACCCAAAGTCATGTGGTTGCCTGAGAAAGAAATATATAATATATATATATATATATATGTGTTTGTATATATATAAATATATAATATATATATGTGTATGTATATATATATATGTATATATAGATGTATATGTATGTATATATATGCGTGTGTATATATATATAAATATATAATATATATATATGTATGTATATATATATATATAAATATGTGTATATATGTATATATATATCCATATATATGTATATGTTTATATATATATATAAACATATATATATAAATACATATGAATATATATGTACATGTGTATGTATATATATATATATGTTAAACATTGTCAGTAGTTTATGTAAAAATTATATTAACACCTCTTGCAATAAAAAAATTCAAATATGTTTATTTATTTGCTCGAGAGGGACATTGATGAACACCTTAAATTAAAATGTAAATGCACCCAATTACAGCCGCAAGGCTGATTTCCATCGTCTGTCTGTCCCCCGGCCAGAAAGTACAGGCCGAGCGACCGAGAGGAAAAGGTCACGCCCAAAGAGAGTCATAAACTACAATCAACCATAGTCTATAGCAGACAATACACACCAGTTCGGTAATAAAAAGTAAACAATGGATAAAAAAAGAAACCAGAGAAAATATCCCGGTGTGAGGAAGACATTTCACAGAATAACATCGTTGTCTTTTGAAGAAAGTTGATAGTCGAGCGAAAGTCGGGAAACCGGGCGACAGAGACAGGAGGCGACACGCAGGCTGGATCCAAACCAGGGACAGCGAGGTCATCGGGCGTCCTCTCTTCCACAACCGGGTCTCGTCTCGGACTTCTCGTGACTTGACCCGGACGGGCCTTAAAAACAGCGGCTCCCCATTTAGTGTTTAAAGTAGTTTGGGGGAAGAAAGGCGAGAGCTTTAAGATGTTCTACTTCAAGCATTTATAAAGACACGCTGACACCTTGCCTGCCAGGCTAATGACAACAACGTGTGTACACTCCTGCCAGGGAATTACAAAAGCTTCGTTGTCTCTCTCTGTGTGTGTGTGTGTGAGCATTAAAGCCAGAATCAGTGAGAAAGGACAACAGGCTGTAAAGCGGATACTTTAATTATCTCTCGCCCTGACTGACTGCTCCGACTGGTTTTCATCACCAACCGGTTTCCCGCACAGCCGTCCACCATCGGCCTTTCGCCGTGCGGAAAAGAAAGCCCTGTTGCGAAACTTCTTCCTCATTTTAATCTCCTTCTTGTTGTTGTTGTTGTGCAGCGTGTCCATCCGCCTGCCCAGTACCAGCGGCTCCGACGGTTCCCCGTTCAGGTCGGTGTCCGAGTGGCTGGAGTCCATCAAGATGAGTCAGTACAGCGAGAACTTCATCTGCGCCGGGGTCGTCACCATGGACCACGTCCTGCAGATGAAGAACGAGTGAGTGGCACGCAATCATTTCAGAGTTTTCGGTGACATCACATGACGAGTTTTGGATCTATTTTTCCCCTTTGATTCGTTACGGTGCGTCTGCTTTGAGTCGGTTGTGGACTCCCCCGCCTTGTAGTTTCCGTGTTTGTTTTTCTAAATAAACAAAAGAAAATAGTTTGCACACGATATAATCTCCCACCTCTGTTACAACTCGAGAAATGTTTTTAAATGGAAAAAGTAAGGGAGGGAGGGAGGGAGGAGGAGGAGGAGGAGGAGGAGGAGGAGGCGGCTCATTTGTGGTACAGGCTGGTGGCGGTGGCTTGCGGTCTCCGCAGTCCTTATTCTTCTTTTCTCTCGCTCCATTCTCTCCCTCTCACCCCTCCCTTCACTGGAGGCAGCTCTGGGTAGCACTTTTTGCTCCTAAAAAAACAAAACTCAGTTTTGCCTGTTTAGGGCAAAGGCCTTCTGTGGCTTCTTTAACATTAAAGGAGAGGAGGAGGAGGAGGAGGGGAGGACGAAGAGGAGAGTGGCCTGTGGAGCAGGGAGCAGCTCGAGGGGATTAAGGAACTGAAATAGATGGATGAGATTTAAAGGACATTTGTACCTTGAGAGAAGATTGAAGAGGTGCACTCCGAGCGTGGCCCCTGAACTTCTCACATTTATTAAAGCTGTTGGATCTCCTCTCATGGGTGAGTAAGGGGCGCGACGGGCGCCATTTGATGAAATAGACTCGCCCTTCTAGTGAAGCACATGATAGATGGTTTGTTTTGGAGCAATAATGAGGGCCAGAGCTTCTTCCTAACCGCATGACCCCCCCCCTCCTCCCCCCACCACCACCACCTCGCTCCTGATTCGGGGAGATGGGCGCACTGCAGAGCAGACGACCAAACCCTTTTGAAGTATTTGTCATGCAGAATGGTGTGATTTCGTTTGACCCCCGTGTTTCCATCTCGGTGGGGGGGGCATCTGGTAGCACTCTTGTTGGGGGGGAAAACCAGCGGTTATTTACGACCCACCCTCTGCTTGCCAGACACGGCAGTGATTCATGGTCAACGGAGAGAATCCTCGTTAAGTAATTAAGGCTGTGATTAAGGCTTTTGACTTTAAGGCCGCTCCGGCTCGGAGCTTTTGCAGGTTTTTTTGCGTGACGAATAGCGAAGCCCCCCCCCCCCCCCCCCGCAGTCATTCCATGTCGGGGGATGAATTGAAACGTTGGCAGATTGCTACCCCCCCCCCCCCCCCACACACACACACACACACACACACACAACCTCACTGTGCTGGTTCAGCACAAGAGGGGCGCGTTGCATGAGTCTGCGGTTGCCGCCGCGCCGCCTCGAGAGGCAGGAAGGATGTGCGGGGAGGGGAAAAAAGTGTCGGAAACAAGTCCCAACGTTCTTTTAAATATACTTATATTCTGTCACGTCTTCTTTTTTTGCTTTGCAGGGATATTAAAAATATCGGCGTGAGGCTGCCCGGCCACTTGAAAAGGATCGCCTACAGCATCTTGGGTTTAAAGGACCAGACCAGCAGCCTGAGCGTCTTCGCCGTGTGATCGTTGACAACGAAAGGGAATTGAACACGCGGACACTGAAGCGGGCGGCGGCCCTTTGAACTCTGAGCTGAGCTGGAGGGAAGCGGCGGGCGCGGCCTCGAATCGGCAGGACCAAGAAGACGCGTGCCGTCCATCGGGGCCGACTGAAACCGACTCGACTTGCTGTACATTTTTTGATTTCTTCATTTTATCCACGCGGGAATTGAGCAAATATACAACAAGTAGATGTATCAAGTAGACTCTGTATATTTAGATATCGATTATTTCTTCTTCTCGTCTTCTGTACAGTTACAATTCATTCCTCTGGCATTTTTTTTTTTGCTCCTCATTTCGCATTCCTGCTTTCAAGAAAATCAAACAATCAAAGTTTGATCAGTCAGTCCTGGGAACGGCTTCAGCTTCACAAAATTGCCCACTGTTGCATCCAGTATCAAACAAACGTCGGTGTGATGGTGTGTGACAGTGTGGGCG
The DNA here is from genome assembly GCF_029220125.1 of Pseudoliparis swirei. NCBI lineage: Eukaryota > Metazoa > Chordata > Actinopteri > Perciformes > Liparidae > Pseudoliparis > Pseudoliparis swirei. Next base: position 4,683,108 of record NC_079396.1, read on the forward strand.
TGGTGGAGCCCGGCCCCCGCTTTTACGTGGAGGTTGGCGCTAATGTCGCAGCGTCTCCCTTTTTTACATTTTTTTTAGATAGCACTTTGGTCCATTTCCTGTCGGACCAATGAGGAGGGAGCGTCGATAGCTTGAGCTGGCCCAAAGTTATAGAGACACGGGCGGACCTGGTGCTGTTACTGGCCTTCTGCAGAAATTAAGCTATAATCATGTAAGTGATGTTATATGAAAAAGGAAAACAAATAAGAGAGGATGTATATATATATATACAAATATATATATATCAGGTACTCTTTGTGTACAGATTACCAAAAAACATTGGGTTGACAATTATTAATGTAGCACTTGGATCTAGAATCTCGTTGTCTTGGTTTGTCTCAGAATTGCATGGATGAGGCGATTACACACTAAATGAAAGGGGGAGGGGGGGGGGGTCGTGTGAAATGAATATGTTTCAATTAGAAAGCAATAGCGTGCCGGTAATGAAGAGGGGAGAAGGTGCAGTTTGCGAGAAAAAAAAAAAGAAAAAGAAAAAAAAAGGAAGGAAGGAAGGAAGGAAAAAAAGATTTAATGATAATGAGTCTTGTTGTGGTTGAGATGATTTCATACTTAATAATAGATTGGTTTGCAAATTTCAATGTCTCATTGAGTTTTGTGGGAGGGATTTTTTGATTCGTATCTCTGAGCGACGCGTTGACGGGATGAAACGACAACTCTTTGCCTCGTCTGGTGGACCGGCCTCGTTCCACTCGCTCAAAGACGTGTTTTTAACGTGCAAAAAGTGAGGAACATGAGCGGGAGTTTGCTTCTGTCTGGGTTTTTTTTTAATGAAGCAGCTCACCGCTGTAATGGGACATGTGTGTGTGTGTGTGTGTGTGTGTGTGTGCGTGTGTGTGTGTGTGTATGTCTCGTGGACAGTTTCCCCCAGTGCTCTTAATTGATGACTGCAAATCATTGTGTTATGACGTACACCTTCCTTTACTTGAATTTGTACTGTATTTTCATATGCGTCTGATTCTCTTGTAGTTTATAGATCCATCTTTGGAAAAGGGATGTTTTTGTTGTTATTACTCTGGTTTACAGATTGCAATTACTTTTTATTTTGTACATTTTTGTATGATCTCACTTTCTACCATATTACCAAAACTGATTATTTTTCTACGTTCCCACCGCGCTCCAAAGTGATGACTCCTGCCTTTTCAAACCTTTTTTTTTTTGAGCGTTCATTCTTCAGAAAGCAAATCAACTCCTTTCCTTTTTTCTTTTCTTTTTTTGCCTGTTTCATACTGTATTTAATAGCCTATTTATTTTTTACTTTTATTTATTCATGCTGACAAAACACTGAGCTGGGATTATAATTGAAGGTTGTGCTCTCGTTCTCTCAAAATAATGAAATAAAATTCACTGCATTTGTGGCACAATAAAAGTCTTACGTTTTTTTTAATCGGCAAAGCCTGCCGTCTGATTGGTGCAGAGGAACGCTTTATTCGTTTTAAACGGTGCCAGGATGTTTATACTTCCACCTGGAAATCCTCATGATGCTGCCGGATGGTTAAATTCCGGTGTTTGAACCTGTAATAAGGGCTTCATTACCTGGGGGAGGAGGAGAGGGATGAGGGGGGGACTGTATAGTACAAATAGGAGATACTAGAACCTTAAGCTTCATCTACATCCTGTGCTCCTGCTTCTTAAGCTAAATAAACTTCTTTAAAAAGCCTCGTGAATCAGCTTGAAGGCACGAAGCTGAGCTCGTTGAAACTCATTAATTCTCTGTTTTAGAGACAAGCACGCAGTAATCTTTTAGGGAATACGAAGCATTGCCGTAAATCAAACAACCTCTCCGTGTAACACATGACATTGTAGAATTGAACTTGCTGATATAAGACACACACACACGCGCACGCACGCACTGTACAAAACACGCGTCAACATTCCTCTGTCAGCAATAAAACTACGATTCTGATCTTGATCTTTTGTAATAAAAATCAACCAGAGATTAAAGCAAGACACGTGAGAACAGAGACTGTGTGATCCTTCTTGGGGGGGGGGGGGGGGGGGGGGGTGAGGCCGCTGCCTGACTCCACATTATCTTTTCCCATGACGGAAGACACTCTGCAGGAACGGCCCTTTGGAATTCTGGGTAGGAAGATATGGACAAGACACGTGATGTATATATCGGAGAGACAGATACCAGACAGGATTATGACATCATACCCCTCACTATGCACGTCTTTAATGCAATACTTTAATAAAATACATAGTTTGACATGTGGAATGTTCAGTAGCTAGAATAGGTTACAAAATATGGATATTCCTTTTATCACAACACACATTTGACGTGTTAGTCAGACCAACGTTGTGTTCATCTTTCCACTGGAGCACTGCATGTGTCTGATCCCTACGCGTAACCACAAGGAACCAATAAACACATTTTGTGTAACGCCCATTTCTCTCACTACCTCACTTCCTCCCAAAACTAAACCCAGAGGTCAGAGGTCAGAATTCAAGTCCAGACGCGCACCCCGCCGGCTCACCTCGCCGGATCCACCTCGCCGGATCCACCTCGCCTTATCTCGGCTCCCTCTGACCTTGGCGTGGTATCGGGGAAGTCCCCTCGGCGCCTTCGCATTCTTGAAAATGATCGATTTTGGTTGATTGATGCGAGCGACAAAAAACCCTGCGAACGCATTCCGGAGATAAGAGAACGAGCCGGATGTCAATATTTGGGCATCGAGTAAGTCTGCGGCTCGATGCGGAGACGCAGCGAGGACAAGGGGGAGGAGGGGGGAGGGGGGGGGCATGGGAACTTCAATGTGACACATGGGAGTCCTTGTCCTTGACTTTCAGTTGGATGTGTGTGTGTGTGTGTGTGTGTGTGTGTGTGTGTGTTTGTTTGTGTGTGTGTGTTCTTGCCTCCGTTAAGTCAATAGGAGGCCTCGAAATAGTCCTGGCTTTGTGTGCGGCGACTGTAAACTGAGAAAGTCTTCCACCACTTTCCATCGCCAGTATTTCACAGGGCGGCGGGTTTCTTTTTTTTCTCTCTCTCTCTCTCTCTCTCTCCCTCTCTCTCTCCCATCTTCGATGGAAAAAGAGGAGCGTAGCCGCACGCCGTGTACCCAGCTGCTGACTGTACCGTCTGGATTTATGCAAATCCACGTCTGAGTGCGTCCAACCGGAGCGCGGCAGCAGCGGCTCGAGTTGGCGTCCGTGCCGTCAGCCGTAATGCGATTATCCCTCGCTCCTTTTTGGTGGGGGGGGTTGGATGTGTGGAAGTTGTGCGTCTTGTCATTATAGGACTGTAAATGACAGGGATGCATGGGAGAGACAGAGCAACGGTGAGGGCGTATAGGGAGGGGGGTTAGCTGGAGATCTGGAGCCTAAACCCGGGCTTTACTGCAGGCCACAATAGCATGGTGTGGTGATTGTGTTGAAGGCTTGGCGTCCCCCCCCCCCATGGCGGCTTTCGCTTTCAGAGCTTTTTCTTCTTCTTCTTCTTCTTCTTCTTCTTCTTCTTCTTCTTCTTCTTCTTCTTTCTCCTCCTTCTTTGCGGCCCGTTAGATGTCTTTTGTTCTCGGGGTCGAAGGTCAATTCGAGAAGACTTTGAAGCGGGGAGGAAAACGCTAGCGCGGCACGTTTTCATGTCCGACCTCTCCCTTCACACGCCGCCCGCCCTTCCATTTCTATTTCAAAATTATTATTTGTCCGCCTCGTGTTTTCCATGGCGGCCTCGCGCAGTGTCATGCGGGGGGATATCGAGAGAGAAAAAAGCCCGGCCACGCTGAGGAATTTACAGCCACGCTAATTTTAGCAATGGGTTCCTGACCAGAAAACACATCCTCCAATTTCTGTCTATATTGGTCCTCCTGCGTCTTTCCGCTGCCTTTCTCTCACCAGCCCTCCGGGGCCTTTGCAGATTATTCTCGCTCCCTCCGTCTCCTCCAAGACCTTCAATTTTCCTATTTGCTCTCCATTCTCGACTCAAAGATTGCTCGCGTCCCGATTTCCGAGATCACGCTCCGAATGCTGCCAGAGCTCATCAACAAACTGCCGGAACGTAATGATTTAATGAACTAGTTTAATGGGACAGTGAGGAGCAAATAATTATTACCAGCAGTCAGCGTTTTTTTCTCTAAACCGTGCGGCTGCTGCGATCTGTTTGATGTTGGCACCAGGCGACATGTGGGGGGAGTAGCAGGCGGGCGGACACACAAGCTGCTGTTGACATAAGCCTTGTCTTTCTGCAGACTCTTTGTATATTTTGAAACGCCGGCCTAATTCACTCCATATTCCTGCTCACGGCACCGGTGATTTCACTCGGCACATAAAAAAAATCCGCACAGATCCGTCTTCGCGAGAGCCCGTAAACATCTCGGTGCTGCTCTTCTCAAAAGGGGCCTTCTGCGGCTGCTGCAGGAGGTCATCCTAAAACGGGGCTGCCTTCAAAAAGGTCGGAGGTAGCGAGAGCTGGAGGTTGAGCAGAATGAGGGAGATGAAGTTTCCTCGAGGTCGGCATGTGCAGTACTCTCGTCCTAACAATTCATTTCATGCAAATGTCATTGTGTTTAACTTTTATTTAGACATGGTAGTTTCATGGGAGCATCTTTACTTGTTCAAAGTCAAACTTTGCAGATAGACTGTTCACACATTGTGCTATTATCTGGGTTAGTTTAAACCTTTGCTCTGCATCCTTCCAAAAGATAATCATCCTGAAAGTGCTTTTTTTTAAATCTCAAGACGAACCTTAAACTTCTATTTTTTTCCTGTGTTTCATCTTTATCTACTCTTAACCAGTAATATATGTACTAATATGTACACATCTGAACAAAAGCTCACATGTGTTGCCTTTATTATAACACCAACATTATTCAAATAGCCTTTGTGGTTGCAGAGTTAAACTCTTTTTAGTTTGGGTTTGTTATTTCGAAGAGAAACCGACAAAATAAGTCGTTTTTTAAAAGATTAAGGGGAGAAAAACATATTTCTAAACAGCTAATTTGACAGAATCTGTACCAAAGACCCATAAATATATGAGGTCCAGAATGACTGTGGGTCCACCAGTGTCTGTCTCTGGCTCAGGACCCTGCTCGCCAACGACTGGCCCAGAATGAACAGAGTGTGTCTGCAATTACAAGCTTGAATAGTCTTGGTCCCATAATAAATGTGACATTTGTGAAGATATGTGCAGTGGTGTAAGCGTCAGTGCATACGTCACGTCACTGGGTTATTAAATGAGAAAGAAAATGGAACACAGCGTGAATGAAAGATTTCTTTTGCGCCTGACAAAAACCCTCCACCGTTAGATTGAATATGAAATTGGTCGGTAAAAAGAGGATATCGAGAGTTTTTATCCGAGCTTCTTCTTGTTATGTGGGTATGCAGGATGAATATATTGCTAAGTGACATGTTTAACTATTTAACCTTATCTGGTGTTTGCCCCCGGTGTTTCACGTCGTCAACTGACCCTGTTAACTGGCGACTTTCAGTCGGGGGGCACTCAGGTTCAAGAGTTAAGAAAACACGGCCCTTAAACATCCGAGTCAACTATTGTTCAATGTTGACACATAAAAGGAATTTGACTTGGGTTGTTGGTAGGCCTACCTTGTAATCTACTCAGACACACACACACACACACACACACACACACACACACACACACACACACACACGCACGTATGTTAGGTTCACCCAGAGATGTTGAAGGAGCTGATGTACATCATTACACTGCTTTAAAATTAAATACAAATATTCATAATAGAACCAATTAAATCACCCATTGTGTCCTTATATACATACAAATATATATATCTATAAATAATAAATAAAACGTACCGGGAGCTACAAATTCAGACATTCAGATAAACAAAGATATAAGCAAACCTATATCTATGCAATCTATTATGTTAAAAAACAAACATACAATTTATATTTATATAGTATATACAGGTCTGCATACTGTATTAACAGGACTACGGTGTGAATTTAATGTACGGCAGTGAGAAGAATGTTGAAATAAATAATTGTTCCATGTAGGAAAAAAAACACTTATTTTTTCTAGAGTTTCCTAGAGAAATTCACCATCCTGACGCACAAACATGTGTTGTAAACAAGGATTTTAACTGAAAAGGGTGGTTAAATAGAGTCGGAGATCTTTTTGAGCCAGCCTTTAGAGGACATCAGTGGTACTGCACTCTACATCTTTTCACCACTGTGGTGGCTCCTGTGCAAACTAAACTGTACGTGGGGATGTTTTCTGGAGCGTTGGCGTCTACCTCTTCACTGCGTGGGTGGTCTCTCGTGTATACGTGCACTCGGATTTTTTATTACTTTCTGTTCTATCAAACGAAGAACCGAGCTGTAGAAGTTAATATGACATTTTAACAGCAGCGCAATCCCTATAAAGAAGACGAAGAAGAAAAAAGCGCTGCGTCATTATTGTAGTTCTCTTACCCAGCAGGATGTTTCTCTCTCTCTGCGACTTTATGGCTCTCTCTTCTTTCTTTTTGCAGAGCTATTCTTTGTCTCAGCGTCCCCTGCTCTCTTAATTTCCGCCTGTCTGCATATGTTTTGGAGGCCATTAATCGTCCCCTGCACAACATGCACCTCAGCAGATAATTACGGTCATTAAACCAATTAGGGAGCACATGGAGGGGAGGCTTCAGTCAGGCCCCGAGGCCTCCCCACTCCTGTTCTTCTCCTATACCAGGACGGCCGAGGTGGTCCTCTGAAAACCCCGGCGAAGCCTTGAATAGAGAAGGGAGTGAATTACCGGGTTAATGCAATTTCCTGTTGGTGTAGCCTTGAGAGACCTTGCCAACTTTGCTGCAGGCCTAGTAACCAAAGCCATTAGCTGGCAAAAGCCCTCCCCATTTTCACATCCCTTTTTTGTGGCACAAAGCAGTCGTTTGGGTTTATGTCATCAGAACACATTTTCCTCAAGGCTATACGAGGGATATTTTTGGTGCAAATCCCTGAACATGAGAAGAAGGTAGCAGGAAAGGGAGGGTTAGCGTGGATTGTCCGCTGACAGTGGTTCTCAACATGCTCGGCCTATCGTGTGATTCTCCAGCTAACATTATGGTTCCGTTGTGCCCGGCACAGAGGGGGGTTCTGGCAGAGTGAGGCGCGAACACACAACTGTGTGTTGACCTGGAAGCGAGACTTCCAAGTCACATGTCAGAATGTGCAGGCAAGCCACAGAAAGTCCCTCACACGTCCTCGGAAAGTCTCACACGGCTCGTCGTGTTGGACACAGGGTTCATACACATTTTGACCAATGGGTTTCCAGGACTTTGAGGACTTTATACCAAATTTCCATGACCAAACATTTTGGGAAATCTCAGGGTGTATGCATGAAAAAGTGAAAAAATATTGTATTTAAATTAACAATGAGAATTCCAAAGCATACAGTATATACACCGTGTAAATTAATATATGAATATAACAAATTTACTTCTCCAGTCCTGGAAATAACCATTTTAAAATTCAAGGACTTTTCCAGGTTTTCCATGACCGTGCAAACCCTGTGGACAACAGACGGGCCTCCCTGGTTTTCGCCTGAGCCGTTTCCCAGCATTCCTCATGTTTTGCTTGGCACGTGTGTGTCTCTCGAAAAAAAAGTCAAAATGTCAAAAGCCGGCGCAGAAAACAAGGAACGGCCGCACAGGTTCTCTCAGCTTCTCTCAGCTTCTTCGTGAATGCCTTGTAGAAGTCAAATGTAGATCATGTGACGACTCACAAATACATAAACAAAGAAAAGACGTATATCAAATCCAGCATACTGAGGTTAAGGTCATGATGAGCAACGCTAACACTTTGATCCAGATGCTAAACCTCCAAAAGTTAGAAAATGTGCATCAAAGAAAGTAAACAGGGAATTAAATTTGATCAATGTTATTATTATATCTTCTAATAATATATAACATGGCTGCTTGTAGTAATTGACCTATTGTTAATTTGGTATTGTTACGATATCATTGTTTAAACTGGCTGCTTTCACCCCCATCCTTCCTCAAAAAACCTGGACTTGACCCCGACACCATGAGCAATTTCCAGGCCATATTTAATCTTCCCTTCCTGTCAAAAATACTGAAACACGTTGTTGCTCCATAAATCAAAACCCACCGCATCTCCAACGATCTGTTGCAGCCATTTCAATCCAGTTTCCCCTCACAGCACTGAAACACCCTCCTCAAAGTCGCCGACGACCTCCTCAGAGTCCCGTGACCTCAACATTCTCATTCTCCTCGATCTCACTGCAGCTTTCAACACCATCAACCGCAGCGTCCTTTCCTGCCTCGAATCATCCCTCAACGTCCGCTCTCTCCTGGCTTATATCATCTCTAACAAACATACAACAGTTCATCATTATCAACAGCTGCAACTCCTCCACTGCTCCTGTCTCGAGGCGTCCCCCAGGGTTCGGTGCTTGGTCCTCTTCCGTTTCATTCTCTACACGCACCCTCTTGGTAATATTATACGTCAGCATCGTCTCCTTGTCCACTGTTACGCTGATGATGTCCAGCTCTACATCTCCACAAAGGCCATTACACGGTCCTCACTCCACTCTGACCGACTGCCTCATTGACATTAAATCATTGACGTGAACCAATGTTCTGAAACTCAACCGTGATAAATCTGACATGATCATCATCAGTCCCAAATCCCACAGCAAAACCACAACTTCTGCCTCACCATCTCTAATCGGGCTGCCTCCCCACACATCCGCAACCTCTGAGTCATGTTTGACAGCCACCTCTCCTTCGAAATAACTACAAAGAAATTACCAGAACTACCTTTTTTCACTTTAAAAAAACACAGCCCGTCTCCATCCATCCTCTCTAAATAAACTTGTGTACATCCCAAACTGTGCTGTACTGACCTTTCCATCTCCAAATCTCCAATCAAAACCCACCTCTTCAGACTTTGCCACACACTTAATACAGACTTGCCAGTAATGGTCAGTGAATCTCTCTAAAAAAAGTATTCTTATTTATCATTTTTATTTACACTTTTTTACTGTAACATTTATTATTTATTATTAAGACATATATATATATATATATATATACATATATTCCATTCCATTATCCATACCGCTTATCCTCATTAGGGTCGCGGGGCGCTGGAGCCGATCCCAGCTGACATATATACACATTTATTATTTATATAGTGCTCTTTTACTCAAGACTTCTCAGCTCAGTGCAGGTCAAAGGTTACCTTTTCTGCTCTGCACATTCACCTACATGTAATGACGACGGGCTTTTAGTTATTAATATTATTTATTAAGCGTTTTTGTAAAAGTGTGCGGTTTTAGTTCAAATCTGACTCGGTGTTCTGGTTTAATGAACTGGGTCGTGCGAGGTGACAAAATGGGAACACAGGGCGTTAACAAAACGATATTTCATGAATACACCACTAGAGGGCACTAGAGTCTTTATCATTCCACCTCTTCACAGTGAGACGGAACTTGTGCTGTCGAGGAACGGTAGAGGAATATTCTTTACGTATCTATTTAAGAGGTGGCTTCAAACACTGCTGTGACACTGTTTGACAGTTATTTCCACCAAATGAACTGAATGACAATCAAAAGTATTCAATGGTAACACCAAAATAAATCACTTTTGTTTTTAATGCCATTGCTCTGGGATGACTTTCACCATTGCACAAAAAGATGCTGCACTGTTCCTAATATCATACCGAGAATTCAGCAAAACAAGTTTGGAGCATGACCTGATAACAAAATGAGGTAAAAGAAAACTTTTCATATTCATAAAGGGTGTTACCAGTAGTTAGTGGTATAAATCCATTTCTGCGTTTCGTCGTGTATTCACACTGGAACGGATTTGGATCTATTTCCCTTTAAATAGGTTTTCTTTGATATCTTTCAACACGAGAAGAACAATAAAAGCATATATTTCACAGGCATATTATTCTTATTTCTTAACAGTCAAATTCTAATGGCTATATTTAGTATTAAAGTTAAACTTCTGCCATAGACCTAGTTTTCCATAATGCTCTGGACCTAAAACAAGTGTTTTGCTTGTTTGCATCCATTAACACATATTCATTATGTTTTTTCTCCCTTCTGTGATTGTTTTATTGTATATATTTGTATGTTATTGTCTAAGACTAAACCTTCTATAGGCTACTACTCTCAAGTTAATTAAATTAATAGATTCTATGTAATTTAGTGTATCGCCTAATTGTTTCCATTTATTGCATGGTGTATTTTACTTTTGATCATTACAATGCCTCTTTCTGTATTCAGAAAATCGCGATATAAATTTGAATTATTATTCTGCGGCGCCGTGTTGAGAGCCAAGGACCCCTTCCCCCCCGAGAATGCGGGTCGGTCTGCAGAACACCCCCCCCCCCCCCCCCCCGCTGAGCTTGTTTCTGGTCTTTGCCTCATGATCCACAAGCTAAAACTGGCAAAGGGTTCAGTTATACACTCATCGCAGGATGATCAACAGCACAGCAGAAGTAAACAATATATAATCCAGCTGATTGTGAAAGGAGCAGGGAACCGTTTAGGATTAGTGGGACTGACATGGGAAGAGGTGAGGGAGAACCGGACTACTCAATCAAGCCAGGAAGCACCATGGGGCGGTTGGCACTAATAATGGTTAAACTACTACAATGGAATGCCAGAAGTATAAAGGCCAATGGCCAGGAATTCAAGCATTTCATTAAAGAAATGGATGTAAAGCCGGATGTAGTGTGTGTTCAAGAGACTTGGTTGAAACCTACTTTAGAGTCATGGATCATCAGTAATAAGGAAAGACAGAGATCCTGGGGTAGGGAGAAGTTGGGCTACATTCATCAAACAAGATATCCCATTTAGGGTCCTGGAAAAGGAAGAGAGTTAACCCTCCTGTTACCTTCAAATTTACTAACATCTTTTACCATTGGGGCCAATTTGACCCCAGCAATTAAAACCTCCAGAAAATGATTAGAATTAAAATTGTTTTCCAAGTTTAAGTGTTAGGTACTTTATGTTTGTTTCTTGACTACCTAAACAGCCCTTTAAATCAACAAAAAGTTGATATTTCTTATATGTTTTACACAGTGAAAAACAGCCTAGGGTCAAATTGAACCCAAAGAACACAGATGGGTACAAGTTGTGTACAGGACAGTGGAAACATATCATCATGTACATGTTATGTTTTCCCAGTTGTCACCAATAAATTAGGAAAAGTCATGAAATATGAAGCAAAAAAAATGATGTCAATCATTTATTTAGAGACGTTAAACATTGAATGGGGTCAAATTGACCCCAAAGGTAATAGGAGGGTTAAGAGTATATAGTGATGGAAGTGTGGGGGAAAAGACCAGCAGGTGGTTATAATTAACTACGACAATCCATGCAGATGGTTGGATTTGGGTACCCGACTAAAAATACAAGGACATGTATATGAAGTAGTATGGTGGTGTGTATGAGGGGGGTCAGCAGACAGATTCAAATGGAAGGGCAATTGAAGATTTGATGGATGATGGGGATTTGATCTGTATGAATGATGGGAGAGGAACAAGGATAAACATGAATACAGGCACAGAGACGCAAAGATAGAGTTTGACATGCTGGTTGTATTATGTAACGTGCCAGGGCCACCTCGGCCTTCACTGCGACTGCCGAGCGGACATTTTCAGCCCTGAAACGCAACTGACGAGGCTCGCATCAATGGCGTCCACTCGTGAGGTAGCAGTTTTTGTTTATTTTATTTTATTTTGAAGAGCCCAAAATCACAAATTACAAATGTTCCTCAAAGGGCTTTACAATCTGTACACATATGACATCCCTGACCTTTGACCTCACATCGGACAGAAGCAGTAGATGTCATGTGACCAGAATGAATCATTACAGAGTAACAACACATTCAGTGAGTAGACAGAGTGTGTGAATAGTTGGTAGTCGGCATGGACCACGATCCAGACCTCCGTGGCAGATGGAGGTAGAGAGGAGGAGTGGGCGGAGCATCAACAGGGCCATGGTAAGTAACACGGACGCGGTCATTTTAAGTCAATCCAAGTAAATTACATCGCTGTTCAAGTAAATAATACCGATACATTTTGTTGTTGCAGAACATGTAATAATAGTTAGCCCAGATAAAATAAATGTGTTCTTTGGAATACACACAAAGTATATTTAGAAATAGTCATTTTAAGTAGGCTGTACTAGTCAAAAGTACATCTTAAGTAAAGTTTGAAGTCCTCCTAACTCACTTTAATTTAGTTACTTCTACTCAAGTGTAGGTATTCTACACTAAATAAGCATATGTTGGTACAACATACAATACATATTCAACTTTACTTGCTTGTAACAAGTTCCTTGACTTGACTTGTATGCTTTTAAGTCAGGTTAACTAATTAGATTGTACAGTGCACATATCTGCTTTCTCTGCCAAGTCAAGAATATAAAGATGTAATATTTTGAGAAAAAAAGCTCATACAATGATGAAAATGAAGTCGTAATTAAATGTGAATGAAAACAACCGTCCTGCTCTTCAGTCTGCTGTGCATTATGTGATTTCTCTGCTGACACGTATCGTAACCCCTTCAGACTGAGACACGTAACTCGGTTTGGGCGTCTCTCTACGTGACACAAAGTATAGAGAAGCGGCTGCACGCTGCTCCTAATTGCAGCGGGAAGACTGAAACTGACAGGAAACACATCTGATCAGGCATAAGTCAAACCAACGTGAGGCTTATTGCCCACAGAAATGTATCGCCTCCGCCCATGGAGACCAGCAGTCATCATGGTATCATGTGTGTACATATAGATATGTATATATTTACCTTCGCATTGAAAATGTGGAAGGTTATGTTTTGATCGCCGTGTATTTATTTATTTATTTATTTGTATGCATGTTATTCGCATAACACAAAAAGTATTAAACCGAATCGCATGACATTTGGTGGGATGATTGGTTATTATCCGGGGACCATTTGATTCGATTTTGGGATCAATCGGGTCAAAGGTCAAGGTCATGGAAAGGTCAAAATCTTCTTTTTACCATAGCGCGGTCAATTTTTATCCAATTGGCATGCAACTAATGCCAAAATGTTCATAATTCAATGCCCAATCTTGTGATATGCGAAGGTATGCACTCTACCGAGTGCCCGTTCTAGTTGCTTTTGTTTACATAGTAAAGCTAAAACTAATTCCTAGACTGATTACCAGAGAGCAGGGCCAAAGATCAGTGTTATATGTTATCATTTTGTAAATAAAAAAATAATTGTTGATGTTAATATTATCTTAGACTCTATAGAAGTCATTCTCTAGGATACATGTTTGTACTTTCCTCATGCTGTTCTCTAATAGGTCTACTTATTCTGAGACCGACAGATGGAGCAAAGTGTTTTAAAAGAGGGTGGACTGTATAGTGAGGTCACTGGGAGGTCAAATAATTACAGAGAACGGGTTCTGACCGGCTCGGGGGAACTAGTACAAATCTACGGACACTTATCGTCCCTTAATTTTGCAGTCTACGCCCACAGAAACATGAAGGTGCCATCGGGAACCCAAAAGGGTTCTTCAGAGTGATGCCATAGAAGAACCATTTATGGTTCCACAAATAACCTTTTAAACCAGAGTTCTAGAAAGAACCATTTTCTTCAAGAGTTTTTCAAAGAACCTATAAAGGTGTCTCAAAGAACCTTCAAAAAATGGTTCTTTAAAGCACCATTTATGGTTCCACAAAGAATCTTTCAAACCAGGGTTCTTTCAAGAACCATTTCATTAAATAGTTATTCAAAGAACCTATAAAGGTGTCTCAAAGAAACTTCAATACATGGTTCTTTAAGGCACCATTTATGGTTCCACAAAGAACTTTTCAAACCAGGGTTCTCTAAAGAACCATTTCCTTAAAGAGTTCTTCAAAGAACCTATAAAGGTGTCTCAAAGAACTTTCAGAAAATGGTTCTTTAAGGCACCATTTATGGTTCCACAAAGAACATTTCAAACCAGGGTTCTTTAAAGAACCATTTCACTCAATAGTTCTTCAAAGAACCTATAAAGGTGTCTCAAAGAAACTTCAATACATGGTTCTTTAAGGCACCATTTATGGTTCCACAAAGAACCTTTCAAACCAGGGTTCTTTAAAGAACCATTTCCTTCAAGAATTATTCAAAGAACCTATAAAGGTGTCTCAAATGAAACACATGTTTCTCCAGTAGGTGATGGTTCTTCGTAGAACCACAAAGCCTTTTAAAGAACCATTTAAGAACCATTGTTTTTCTGTGTGTACTCATAAAACTAGCATCACGTGTTCCCTCATACGTAGACATCGAACACATCGGCTCACAGTACAACTCCAACTACGTCATCCATGCCGGCGACGTCCTGCACATCCACTCTCTCATCCTCTCAGGTCACAGGGGTCACCAGCGTGGTTATGATCCACGTCGCTATACCTTTATACCGTTTTCATCACTTACCGTCCTGAAAGCACAAATACATCGATACGCTGTGTTAGTCGACTACGAATGAAACTAGCCGAACGTTTTCCCTCGCTTTCTTCCCGAAGGAGCCCATAGCTGACCCAAGTGCCTGCATGAGCTTTACTCATCGGAACCAGCATTAACTTCTCACACAATTCAAGCCTCCATTGCACACATGCCAGGTGAATAAACGAAACAGTTAACAATCAATAAAGATAATAATATGAGAATATTGGGGGGGTCAATGTCCAGTTCCTGTTATTGTGTCCATTGTTAATGAGGGCCCTGCAGGGTAAAGACACTTTGTTTATCAACACATCCCAATTGATAAAAAGAAAGGAGGAGAAAAAAAAGCTCACAAAAATAATAGAATGGAGTGGCTTGGTTGCCACGGCAACAGCATTTTCCCCATGGCAAGAGCCCCGTTTGCAATGTCCCAGCGCACACGCATGTAATTACAAACGTGTGTGTGCGTGTGTGCGTGTGTGTGTGCGTGTGTGTGTGTGTGTTAGTGTGTCTGTGTGTGCGTGCACGTGTGTGTGTGTGCGTGCATGTGTGTGTGTGTGTGAGACAGTGCTATCGAGGTCACAGAAGACGCAGTGTGCTGTGTTTAAAGGTGTGAATGTGTGTTTTTGAGTCGATATATCTGTTTTTTATTACATTTTTATTACATTTTAATCCGTGAAAACCAGAAAGTGAACATTCATCTCAGAGTTCATGGAGCAGAAACATCCTAATAACCATAAACAACAATAACATCAGTTGGTTGCACGGCATCTTTAACCCTTTACTGTAACCACAGGGGTAGATTTGATAATTTATCTACATACTTATGTTTCTACTTTCATGTGTTGCCATAAAGGGCCAGGATAATTAGATATTAATTTTGGGGAGAACTGTTTCTATAATCTTTCATGTCAGGCATCAAACATCACTGGTACAATAGAAGCAGCAAGCAGTTATTATTTTGCACTTTAATACAAGGTGCTGAATTGTTTCCCATATCAAATTAGCGATACAACATATTTAACATATAGCTCCGCTTTCACAGTCCCCTCCATAAATAGGATGGAGAGGAAGAAGAGGAGAGAGGGAGGAGAGTAGAAGAGAAAATTGAGGGGAGGAGATTCAAAATCGTCAGCAGACAGGCATTCATGCTTTCTCCCCGATGGGGGGGGGGGGGGATGTCTTCTCTCTCTCTCTCCCCCCTCTCCATATTGTGTCTGTATCTCGCTCCCTCACCTCCTCCTCCTCCTCCTCCTGTACAGAGAAGTCAGTCAATACATCAGCCTGCAGCTCATCTTGCATCCACTCGCACTTTCCTCACTTCCTCTCCTCCGCTTGCTCTTACCACCTTACCGCTCACACCTCCCCTTCGCCCTCCCTTTCCTCCTTTCGCTCCTCATCCTCCTCATCCTCGAGCCCGCCATGGTGAACAGATAACCGCCCGGCCGTCCTGACACCCATCATGGGTGCCTGCCTCTGCAAAGGTCACAAAGGTCAGTGCCTCCAATCCACCTGTTTGCGCGTCCGAGTCCTGCAGGCTCAACGGCGGCCGACAAAAACATTATTATTTTTTTGGCGGTTTCCGAAATTTACATCGCGCTCTCCAGGGAATCGCTTTGGAAGTGAGAATCTAGACAATCGCGGGGAAATTTAACGAGATCCCCCGGGGCGAAGGCAACCAACGGAATCACATTTTTAGCCTGAAGTGGCGCAGAGCACAAATGAAAAGCAGACGTTTGAAAAGTTGATTTCATCTGCTCTTCTTCGCAGCTATAAGAGAACTCACTATTCTCACTATTAATTCTTTGTTCACCCAAAAAAGCGTAAATATCGGTCAAACATCGTGTAATCTGATGATTATGTTTTATGACATTAGCCTCTTATTCTAATTATTCTTATTTTAGCCTCAGATTTACAGGAATGTCTTTATTAATGTGCCTGATGTAATTTACCGTCCCTTATCAAATAAACCGAGAGAATTTCCGAAACTCGACTCCGGGGGATGAGAGGGACGTGAGGATCAGCGGCGGCTTTGGGATGCGACGGCTCCATCCGAGAGCTCGTTCATATCCGACTTGAGGATGTGCCTCTGGTCGCAATCTTCTCTCTCACATTGCCTGTCTGCGTGGAGCTTAAGGGAGCTTTAGCTGGAAGTCAGGCAGTGTTTGGTATCTGGATGAAAGAGCGGCGGCTCGGCCTGCAGCTCGGGCCTCTTTCAGGAGGAACACGGGCACTAATGTGTGCTGTCAAAACAAAAAAAGACCCGATGAAGAACGAGAGGGCGCCGGCGTTCTGCGACGCTCCATTTGTTGTTTTGTCACCCGCGTGATGTTTCACGTCACGTTCTCACACTTTTATTTTCAGCCTGGATCTGTGAGTCTCACAATAATTTGGCAGATGAGAAGTTTGCTTTTATTCCGGAAGAGTCACACACACACAAAAAAGATGGAGCGCTTTCAAGCTTGGAGGAAAGAGAGAAGGCAGCTGTGAGGCTCCTGGTAGACAGCTACAAGTGTGTGTGTGTGTGTGTGTGTGTGTGTGTGTGTGTGTGTGTGTGTGTGTGTGTGTGTGTGTGTGTGTGTGTGTGTGATCCAACGCCATAAGGACGCCCCGTTGGTTCTTGAATCATAATGGATTTCTTGACCTGCTCATAGTGTTTAAAGGGGCCAGAGCCCGGATCGTGACTCAAGTAAATGGAAGGTTATCACTTGCTGATGCGTATCCATGGCGACAGACAATTGTCTTGACAACACCTCCCAGGGGGAACCCCAGGCGGGTTTGTAAATGTGTGTGTGTGTGTGTGTGTGTGTGTCCACTGGCTTTTCTAATGATCTAATAATTCGCTACCGCTCTGAACCGCACTTCCTTCCCTGTTGCCACGTGAACCTCCATCACCGCCAATTAACTATCAAACAGGCCGAGTGTGGGCCGGTGCAGAGAGGCTCACGGTGATGCTGAGCCTCGCTTGACCCCATTGCCGTTTGGGTCAACTGGGTTTTGGCTGTAAGGACCATCACTTCTGCCAACACACACACAGACACACACACATTCACACGTATAGAGCATGCATCTAAAACCAGTGTGTGTGTGTGTGGCTCCCCGCAGAGCTCCACCATCCCATGAAAGCACGGCAGGACCAGACTGAGGAGGTCCGGCTGTCGTCTGTCAAGGTGAGTCAAAAGCCCTCATCTTTACCTTGTAGGTTTTTGCCCCGACGTTGGCCTTTTTCAGTGTGTCTGCCTCCCAAAAGTAGGCTGAAAGCAACAATAATTGACTTTTTGCAGTGTAGGTTCAGCGGGATCATAACTTCACGAGAGAAAGAAAGAAAAAATAAATCCTATTCGTTCAAGTTGTATTATAGGAAAAGAAATATCAGAGACAGATATTTAAAATGATGGCCAAATAAAACCCAAACTATCTGCATTCTTAATACTATAAGAGATAATTATGAAAAAGGTTATTTTTTCTTTGATTTGGGTGAAATAGCGCTTCAAGTGAAATGTAGAATATTTGATGTTCACAAACAGTACGGCTCAGATTTATCCCCGATTATCTGCCCACGGCACGCTTATTGCACAGTGAGATAAGAGTAGCTGTTCGGCTCCATTTTATGGTTCATATCCCTTCCAGACATAACATGTTCAGACTGCTCCTCAGACCGGATCCATCCCACTCCCCATGCAGGCTTCGATGAATCAGCTTTCTATGTATTAGTGTATCTCAAACAGTAACATCTGCTATTAAAATTAATATCCCCAGCAGTATCCAAAATTGTACATAATAGCACCTTTCTTGTTCTTGTACATATAATTTGTATTTTGTCCTCTCCTTTTTGTGCCCTGCACTAGATGTCCAATGGGTCTGGACTGTTGGTCGAGGCACAGATGGCAAATACAAACTTAAATCTTGAATCTTGATCTTATAGATTCTCAAATATTGGAGAAATAACAAAGATTTAGACCTGCTACTTTAGGGGAAACGATTGGGTCTCTTTTATCTTCTGTCTTGTTCCTGTGTTTTTGCCACAATGTGACTAAAAGGTCTTTTCCCAGCAGAGATTTCAACATTAATTATATTAATTATGGCCCTCTTCCAGGGCGCTGGTATTGTGCAAGCTGGTTCACTGTGACTGTGATACACTAAATATAATGGGACTATAATTATATTAATTGGACCTGTGTTTAGCCTGTTATGTCATGTCAAAATGGCCGCTGTGAAAAGCGCCTGTTGCATGGAGTGGGAGCTCAAGTCGGCCTCCAGACTTCACATTTCTAGCGTCAGTGTTGCATTAGACTCTAATTCTCTGTGGAAAGAAAAGACAAACTAACCTACAACAAACAATTTCAGAGTTATTGTTTTGTATTCACCGGTTTGTTGTTGAGCTAACTGTAGCTAGTGTTGCTAGCTAACGGGACAGCCATTAGCATCAAGAAACGTAAAGGTAATACCGCCATTGAAAAAAATAATAATAATGAAATAGACATGAGTTCGTACGCATTTTTATAAAAGTCGGATGTGTTTGTAAAGCTCTTATGAGCACTGGATGAATTACTTGACATCCTGTCTTTTTGATAACTTTTTCATTTGCGCTACAATTTAAAGCATTGCAAGTAGAACCCATATGAAACCTGCCTAAATGTGTCTTACAGTCATTATTGATACGTTGACAGACTTAATTATATTAAATAAGAATTTATATACATTAATTCAGGATTAATTTTGTTAAAACGTTTTTTTTAAAGCAGTTTTAATGGAAGGACCAGTCCAAGACCTTTTTGGGTTTGCAGTGACTAAACATCTGGCAACGAAGCAGTTGAGGTCAAAAACAGAAACGGTCTTAAATTTGCCAAGAGAACACTGGTTTTCCCCAATTTTCTCATTTTACCTTCAATTAACTTTTTGTTACCACATTTTTATCGCCTGTAAAACCTCATTTGAAATTGTTTCCAGCACTTTGAAGTGGAACCATGCACTAACGCGTAAACATGTACTTAGTTCTGATTACATTTAGCGAGCAGCATCTTTGGAAAAAAGCTTGACGGATGTAATTTAAGAGTAAAAAAATAAATAAAAAAGTGAAATGTATTTGCAGTACAGTTTCTCTGTGCATTAATTGACATTGGGTGTCCACACCTTATGGGCTGAAGTTACCAGAGGAGGATGTATATACATGTGCTTTGTGCATTTGCATGTGTGTATGTGCTGTGTTTTCTTCTTCTATGGTTCCTGGTGATTTGTATTGTTTGCTCCTATGTAAGATAGAAAATAATATCTCCTCGTTATTCAAGATCCTATGTCATGAATGCAAAATTCGAGCTATTTTCTCAGCTTCCTTTGGAGAACAAGCTTTCCAGCTTCCATCAATGATAAGGAGTCGACATTCTCCCTCTTCCTGTGCAGGATGGCCAGAATCCGTCCAACGGCAGCGTGTCAGATGAAAGCAACGGGTATGATATCGGCGAGCTGGCCACCTCCTCTTTGATGGGTGAGACGGACACACACACAAACACACACACACACACACACACACACACACACACACACACACACACACACACACACACACACACACTGCTCAGGCACGTGGTAGGCTGGTGTTGTAGTCATATCTTGTCTCTCTGTCCAGACACGAGTAAACAGTCAGGTACAAGAACACACACGGTTCCTTCGCCCCCCCCCCCCTTTTTTTTTACTTCACCTTTGAGTCTGGCTTCCTCTTCTCTTCTCATCGGTGCCTCCTCCTCCCTTTCATCCCCTCTTCCTCATCTCCACTGCTTCCCTCCCTCTGCGGGAGGTTAATTATCTGACTTAATGTGTTATGCCTTGCTGACCTTTTCCCCAAATGAAAGCCCCTTTTATTACCCTGACAGTATAATTATGAAGGCAGTGAAAACCCCATGAAGGCAAATACAGACGTTCAGGCAGACAGAGAACGGCTGAGACTTGCTTTGGAACCGAGAGAACCGGTCCAGAAAAAGAAAAAAAGAGGCTTTTTGACATTTACTCAGACTTAATCATCATTCAAAAGCAAGTTCTGTGTGGCGGAGCGGTCACAGAGTGCAACCGCCAGCCTCCTGAAATCAGATCACACTGCGGCAAACTGTATTATTATTGTACAAAATACAATTACATTTAGAGGAATATCGTCATGCAGACGTTGTTGCGACATTTATTCTTCTTGTATGGTGCCGTTTGATCGATGTATCAAGCTGATGTGGATTTATTAACAGCTAATGGCAACAAAAAGGCCCCGCTGGCGGCATCAAGAAACTGGAATGAAATCACTCGATTCCACTAATTCAACTGTGTTGGACTGAAGAAAAAACGAGTTAATAACAGTTCTGTTAACGTCACGGTAGTGAGAGGAAACATGCACAGTTTGAATTGAGGTTGCAGGCTGCCAAAGCAGTGAGATGTGCTGCTTCTGCTGCAGTGACTGAGCAATCAGATTACACATTTATGGATATGCATCGAAGTGGCATCCGTGTTTAGCCACGCTCAGGCTGTTCCTCAGGGAGGATGGAGCCTCGTGACTCCAGTGGGACCCTGACTTTTCCTTTGCCGCCGCACCAGATACGAAATGTCTCAACAACTATGGTCAGACACGTGCACAGACATTTTGAGGGGCAGGTACTCAAACCCAAAAAAAAGGGCATCCATCGCCAAAAATGTTTTCCGACAGAGTTGAAACATAAGCAGCATTACACTAATGATGCGGTCCTCGACCTGCGTCTCCTCTTGGCAGGATTAGACAGCTAGCTTACGTTTTCCTTATGAATAAATATGAATTATTACACGGTAACGACAGTGCAAGCGTTCTGATTGGCTCATGGGTAGTCATGTAAATAAAAATGAAAAAAAGCGAAGAGAAAGTCATTTTTATTCTTAAATACTGACGAATAAAGAAAAAATGTGTCTCCAGAAAAAGGGGCAGTTTTCTCATCCAGGGCAAAAGGGGAGGTGCTTAAGCACTAGGCGTCTATCTGTGCACGTGCGGTGATACATATTTGTAACTAGCATGGGCACTCGGTAGAGCGCATACCTTCACATATCACAAGATTGGGCATTGAATTATGAACATTTTGGCATTAGTTGCATGCCAATTGGACAAAAATGTATCGTGCTATGGTAAAAAAAGAGTTTGACCTTTCCATGACCTTGACCTTGACCTTTGACCCGATTGATCCCAAAATCTAATCAAATGGTCCCCGGATAATAACCAATCATCCCACCAAATTTCATGCGATTCAAGAACATTTTGACCTGTTCATGACCTTTGACCTTGACCTTTAACCCGATCGATCCCAAAATCTAATCAACTGGTCCCCGGATAATAAACAATCATCCCACCAAATTTCATGCGATTCGGTTCAATACTTTTTGAGTTCTGCGAAAGATTTTGACCTGTTCATGATCTTTGACCTTTGACCCGATCAATCCCAAAATCTAATCAACTGGTCCCCGGATAATAAACAATCATCCCACCAAATTTCATGCGATTCGGTTCAATACTTTTTGAGTTCTGCGAAAGATTTTGACCTGTTCATGACCTTTGACCTTTGACCCGATCGATCCCAAAATCTCATCAACTGGTCCCCGGATAATAAACAATCATCTCACCAAATTTCATGCGATTCGTTTCAATACTTTTTGAGTTTTGCGAATAACACGCATACAAATAAATAAATAAATACACGGCGATCAAAACATAACCTTCCGGCATTTTCAATGCGAAGGTAATAACGATGAACTGGAACAACTTTGCGGATACTTTAACTTGACATCTAGCGCCATCGTCTGCTCAAACTTCCAATGTGTCCAATACTCTGGTATTAAAACGGCAAAAATGTGCTTCTATGGCAACCACTCGCGTCTGTACGTTGACTTTGGGGAACACGACCATTTTACGCTCCGAGGTTAATCGCTATTACGTCCCTGCTTAACCTATAGGAGCGTAAAATGGTGGTGAAAGAAAAACACACAGTCGATATGCGGAAACCCAAATATTATTATATTATTAAATCAAATTCAATGCATCCCTGCAAGCCCCCAAAATGAACACACACAACAAACAATTAAATATAGTATAATCCCCGGACGATGTCAGGACAACGTCTTGGTCACAATAATGAGGATTTACGACGTGATTTACTTCAGACTTGAAACTTGTGAAACAAAGAGAGTTCTTTCTTTCTCTTGCTTCTGTCCATCCTGGAGAGGGATCCTCCTCTGTTGCTCTCCTGAAGGTTTCTTCCTTTCTTTCCCCCGGGAAAGTTTTTTTTCCCTATCTTTTGGGAGTTTTTCCTGATCCGATGTGAGGTCAAAGGTCAGGGATGTTGTATGTATACAGATTGTAAAGCGTTCTGAGGCGGATTAGTGATATTGGACTGTATAAAAAAACTGAATGGAATTTAAATTTAAGTTTAGAATGATAAACAGACATAGTGACATAGCTTGAATGTTTAACTGTAATTAAGGTGTGTTCTGGCAAAACCTCACGCGAGTGTGAGAGGCAAGTCGGCCTGAATAAAAGGTGAATAGAAAGAAGGTGAATAGAAACTGTTGGTACATCGAAGTTCGAACCAACTAAAAAAAAGCTCACGCACACACGCACACATGTACACAAATTTATTTAATTTTGATCTCAATACTCTGACTTTATGATGTTTTTTCCACTGTTTTGTCATCCTCTAGGTGTTATGTCTATGTATTGTCTTTTGTCTTATAATTAGGGCTGTGAAACGATTAAAATTTGTAATCGGATTAATCACAGGTTTTTGTGGATTAATCATGATTAATCACCTATTACCGATATTCTCGGTATATTTTGTGAGAACATAGAGATTTATGACAAAAGACGGATATATACATTTATACATTCTTCTATACAATGGTACTGCAACTCAGCAGTCATTTAGCAGTTTTCTTCCATATGGAACATTAATACATCTTCATCCTAAACAGAATGTTTAACCCTCCTGTTACCTTTCGGGTCAATTTGACCCCATTCAATGTTTAATGTCGGTGTTCTTTGGGGTCAATTTGACCCCAGGCTGTTTTTCACTGTGTCAAACATATAAGAAATATCAACTTTTTTATTTATTTAAAGGGCTATTTAGGTAGTCAACAAACAAACATAAAGTACCTCACACTTAAACTTGGGAAGCAATATTAATTCTAATAATTTTCTGGAGGTTTTAATTGCTGGGGTCAAATTTACCGAGGTAAAATATGTTAGTAAATGTAAAGGTAACAGGAGGGTTAAACAGAGCATTTTTCTTGTTTGTCAACCATTAACTCCACCATGATACAATCTAAAGGTGGACAGATTGACAAGTGACTTTTTTTGCTCGTCCCCGCGCGCGCGCTGGAGCTCTGTGGCGCGCGAGGGAGATCGAGATAAGGGCAACGCGTAGAGACAGAAATGACATGCTGCTGTGGAGATCAACAACAGACGTTTGTTTAGTTTATAAAAGAAAAAGAAAAGATAGATAGAATGTCGCGGTCAGGGGCCAATTTTTGATTCATGACGATCTACGACGATCAACAACAGAATAAAAGAACCAATAAGAACAAAGACGCGCTAGAGAGAGAACATGGGGGCGGCGAATCGTAATGTCATGCGCGACGCGACTGGCAGGTCGCGATCGACGTGTTGAGACCCTGATCTACAGGAAGTAAAAGTCGTAACAAGGTTTCCGGAGGTGAACCTGCGGAAGGATCATTACCGATGAACAGACCGTCTGCATGAGAGCGGACAGAGTTCAGATTGAAGTGGTGTATTGGAAGTCATTCTGCAAGTGACTTTTTTTCGTCCCGGACCAACAACAGACGGATTGGAGCTCATTCTTGCGCATGTTTAATTAAAAAAAAAAAACTAGTTAAACCTGTAATTGGATTAACTGAGTTAACGCGTTATTTTTCACAGCACTACTTATAATTAATCTTTTTTTTTACAAATTAAAAAAATATATATTTTTAAAAGAAGTTCGAACAAACACAGTCAGTCCAAAATGAGTGTTTAAACCTCCGTTAGCTGTGAGGCAGTTTGAACACAGATCAGAACACTTTAAAGAACACTTTAACTAACTAACTTAACTGCATCATGTCAGTGTGTGTTCTCTCATTGTTAGTCTAATTACATTTGGACTTTTGTGCCATTTTAATTAGAGGGTTTCTATCCCTGTGGGCTTCTTACAGTGCAGTTAAAGTGCTGCCGGTAATCAACAATAAAATGTACAATCATCTCTAAAATCATCTTGGGTGCTGTTACACTGTCAACCTAATGGAGCTCTACAGTAGACTGCAGCCTCTTTCATGCTTCAGGTTATGCAAATACAAAGATATATATATATATATATATATATCCTTCAAAGTCTGAATTATGCTAAAGTGTTCTTCTCAATTCATGGTGATCCACATTATTCTCACTCCTGTGTGTCTTCTTTCCCCATTTCCATATTTACCTTAATGGGATATTTTGTCTCCCATCACCATTTAACGTTGCCTATCGCTTTAGCCCCCCCCCCACAAAGTGTCTCCTTATATCCTCTGCCACCACACTTCTAATCCACTTCATCGTGATGACCGCCCCTTGCTCCTCTTCCTCTTGATTTAGGTCTGGTGGCCACGATAAAGGAGCACATCACCAAGCCGACAGCGATGGCGCAGGGCCGAGTCGCTCACCTGATCGAGTGGAAAGGTTGGGGGGGCGGCGGCGTCGGCGGCGAGGCCGGGGGGGGCGGCGGCAGAGGAGGCTGGGGGGGGATGGGGCTCGAGCTGCACGAGGACGAGCAATTCTACTCCCAGATGACGGACGAAATCAAGGAAGCCCGCTTCGCTGCAGGTGAGACGGACTAAATTAATTTAAATAAATAATAAAATAATAAAAACGAAGATGAAGATGAAGGGATGCTAAGACCCCCCGCGGGGCGTCGCTTGATTGGCTTGAGCAGAGAGAAGAGAGATCTACACAAATCAATTTCCCAGAAGATGTGCCATGACGGTGACTCAAACCCTAGAGCACTTAATTTGATTTCCCTTTTGTGTGTGTGTGTGTGTGTGTGTGTGTGTATGTTTGGGGGGGGGGCGACTTCTGAGAAAGGGAACATAACCGTGTTTGTTCCACAGGAGTAGCGGAGCAGTTTGCGCTGGCCGAAGCATCCATGAACGCGTGGTCCCTGGATGACAGATTAGAGCCGCCCTCCACCAGTTTACACGGTGTGTCATGTGTAAAGGTGTAAAAGTGTGAGAAAGAAAACAAGTTGAACCAAACACCAACAACTAAAGCAGGGGCGTTAAACTCATTTTCACCGTGGGCCACATCAGCATCATGGCCGCCCTCAAATGGTGGTAACTGAAACATATAAACATATAAACTACTCCCCAACATAGTGTTAAATGGGCGTTTTACCTGATCCGACGTGAGGTCAAAGGTCAGGGATGTCGTATGTGTACAGATTGTAAAGCCCTCTGAGGCTAATTATTAATGTGTGATAATGGGCAATACAAAATAAACTGAATTGAATTGAATAAAGGTGTCTCAAAGAACCTTAACCCTTGTGTTGCCTTAGGGTCATTTTGACCTGAATCAATATTACACCCTCCCCCCGCCTTAGGATTAATTTGACCCCATTCAATGTTTAATGTCGGTGTTCTTTCGGTAGTCAACAAACAAACATAAAGTGCCTCACACTTAAACTTGGAAAACAATATTAATTCTAATAATTTTCTGGAGGTTTTAATTGCTGGCGTCAAATTGAACCCAAAGGGTAAAATATGTTAGTAAATATAAAGGTAACAGGAGGGTGAAACATTGAATCGGGTCAAAATGACCCAAAGGCGGGGGGAGGGTGTAATATTGATTCGGGTCAAAATGACCCTAAGGCAACACAAGGGTTAAAACATGGTTCTTTAAGGCACCAGAAATGGTTCCACAAAGAACCTTTCAAACCAGGGTTCTTTGAAGAACCATTTCCTTAAAGAGTTCTCAAAGAACCTATAAAGGTGTCTCAAAGAACCGTAACAATTTTTTTCTTTAAGGCACCATTTCTGGTTCCACAAAGAACCTTTCGAAGAAGAGTTCTTTACAGAACCATTTCCTTAAACTACAAAATAAACTGAATTAAGCTGAATTGAATTGATTGAATATCGGACCTGTTGACCACTGACCACACAGTCGCCCCCTAATTCCTCCTCAGCTGCACAGAATCACTTCCTGTCCCAGTTCCTGCTGGACGGGGGGAGCGTCAGCGTTCCTCAGCACCTGTACAGCATCCACGCCCAGATGTACGGCGACAGCAGGCCGGCCCACCCGGCCTGTCCGCCGGTCCGCACCGTCTCCCCGACGACATACGGCGGCCGGCAGGACCGAGGCCGTCCCCTCGAGGCGGCCGTACGACACGGAGACAGCAGCTCGCTCTCCGAGGACGACGTTTTTTACAACTAGGAGCCCGGCGATCACGATGATGGCCGCCTCTGAGAAAACGAGCCCTACTTAGAGGACTTTCCGCCCGGAACGCCTGATCCGAAACATGAAAGGCAGATACGAGATATCTCAAGAGGCAATTCCCCCTGAAATGGCTGGCCTGGGGAGGTTTCAGATACAAAGACTCCAGATTGTAATGTTCTCCCATGTTGAGACGTGTGCACTTTTATTTTTTTAATGCACAAAGATCCATTGTTAATGACATCTTCTCTTCTTCTTTTTTATCCAGCGTACAATAAAACACAGTATATAGATAAAATAACCTGAAAGAAACCGGAAAGCGTGTCTTCTGTGAATTGGACACTTTACTGCCAGTTAGGAGAGTCTTATTCTTTTTATTCAAATCAATACCGTGTCTGAAATCTTAATCTGGAACCAACAAACAGCCGGTTGACGCTCTGCCGCACGTTTTAATCTTAAGAAATACATGTTTTTTGTTGACTTTAAATGCTCTTTGACAGCGAGTTGCACACATCATAGCACAAGTCATCTCTTTAGTTATAATGGCCGCCCTTGATCCTGAAGGGTGAGCATCCTTTTTTAATAATTACAGTTGAAGTCTCTCAATGATTACTACAGTGAGCAATTAAATCATAACCGATCAAAAGGATGGCCAAAAGATATAACAATGTGCCTTCGACGGCAGACAATTTTCATCAATAAGCAGAATATGTCATAAACTATAAGGACACTCAGCTTCATCCGTCATATCTTACAATATTTATTGCATCAGAATTTTCCCTTTATGTTTTTCTTTTGGCAGATTTCATGTTATTCCTGTGAACTAGTTTGATGTGTCACATTCTTCCTGAGTTTTAATTATAACAGGAAAAGCACAAACATTATGAATGCAATCAAGATGTAATTAGACTGAGCATGAACCTCGGTACCAAGCCAACTCTATTCTGATATGAATATGAATATTGGTGTTGCTAACAGGTGGCATTGCTGGACAGCCACAATAACTTCTTTAACGATATAACTATGGGTACCGGATATTGAAGTGATGGTTCACTGATCCCAATGACTTTTTTTTTTAGTGTACTGAAATATATAGAAACCAAAAACTGCAGGAAAAGATATCTCAAACTCTCAAAAACACTTTGAAATCGTGTTATTTGGTAGAAAAACTGTTTTATAGGCTTTTGTTTTCCATATATTATTCTGGGTAGACACACAGAAGATAAAACTATAATCATTTAATAGTTCCCCCAGCGGGGAAATTTGCAATGACAATAAAAAGATATGACAGTAACCTTACAATACATGTTAAGGAGCCTCCAGCTGATGACAGTTTTTATTTGTATGCTAACATTATTATTAGCCGTGGGCGATGAAGACGTGACGTCATTACCAGAGCCACTTGAGCCACTGCTAATCAAGAAAGAGATGGATGCTTAGAAAAGAAAGAAGAAAAAGGTCAAGGGATGAGATTATTTCCTGTGTGTCGCTGCTTCGATTTCTTTTGCCAAGTCTTCTAATATTCTCTTCATCTGGAGGAGAGAATAGAGAATGAAGAAGGAAGGGAGGGAAAGAGACCGGCTTAGAATTCATCCGTCGTCATTTGACCTTTTTCCACCCGATGACTAATTCATGCGAGGACGTGGTCTTGATGCCAGAGTGCAGATGTGCAAGTATTATATGGTGAGAGTGTTAGTGAGTGTGAACACACACACACACACACACACACACACATGTGTGTTACCTCCGGCCATGTGATGATCCCGACCAGCCGTCCCCTGTCTGCGACACACACGCTCTGACCTCCGACCAGACTCAGGACCCTGTGGGCCTGTGAGGACGCAAAGGAAACTGGATGAGAAGTAACTGGTTCCCGGAAGAAGAAGAAAAGTCGCGTGACTAATCGCGTTCATTCCGAGAGTCAGCTGATAAGACTGACACCATCCTCGAGTTATTAAACCTGCAATAACCAGCAGGCTGGTGTGCAGTCACTTCTCAGTCATGGCCACCAGGGGAATGTAAGTGTAATATTCACTGGCTTTTAGCTCGGTTTTTGGTCCCCACCTACTCCTGAGGGATCGATCCAAGCACTGCTGCAATGGACTATGTTCACCAGCTGCTTTTTAATCTTCCCTGTCCTCTGATTGGTGCAGAGCCAACCCGTCCTCGCCTCCCAAATGCTGCAGCAGAGGTGCTCGCCGTCTCCCTACCTCCTGAATGGTGGTGTGAGGCGATATCAGGACAGTGGTCGGGTAGATGCGGCAGACTTCATCCAGATGTTTCTCCAGAGTCTGAACAGGGAAGGAGTGAACGTGTGTCGGCGTTCACTAACAGATGCTTTTCTTGTCGCGCAGTAGCATTCATCAGTATTTGAGTTGTGTTGTCCTGGTTATGGTCATACTTCCTCTAGTGTTGGACATACTACACAGAGACTAATGAAGGTGCCATCTGGAACTGAAAATGGTTCTTCAGAGTGACTCCATAGAAGAACCATTTTTAGTTCCACAAATAACCTTTCAAACCAGGGTTCTTTAAAGAACCATATCCTTAAATAGTTCTTCAAATATCCTATAAAGGTGTCTCAAAGAACCTTTAAAAAATGCTTCTTAATGGCACCATTTCTGATTCCACAAAGAACCTTCCAAAGAAGGGTTCATTTAAGAACCATTTCCGAAAAAGGTTCTTCAAATAACCTATTAAGGTGTCTCAAAGAACCTTCAACAAATTGTTCTTCAAGGCAAAATTTCTGGTTCCACAAAGAACTTTTTAAACCAGGGTTATTTAAAGAACCATTTGCTTAAAGAGTTCTTCAAAGAACCTTTAAAGGTGTCTCAAAGAACCTTCAAATGATGATTCTGAAAGGCATACTTTCTGGTTCCAAAAATAACTTTTAAGACCAGGGTTCTTTCAAGAACCATTTCCTTAAATAGTTCTTCAAAGAACCTATAAGGGTGTCTCAAAGAACCTTTAAATGATGGTTCTTTAAGGCACCATTTCTGGTTCCACAAAGAACATTTCAAACCAGCGTTCTTTAAAGAACAATTTCCTCAATTAGTTCTTCAAAGAACCTATTAAGGTGTCTCAAAGAACCTTTAAATGATGGTTCTTTAAGGTACCACATGGTTCCACAAAGAACCTTTCAAACCAGGGTTCTTTAAAGAACCTGTTCTGTCACTATAAATGTTTTAACAATGTGACAGGGCTGAAGACACGGCCTGCCCCTGTAAGCAGCATCAACGCCCTCCTCGACCTTCTCCGTCCATCTCTTTACCTCCGTCCTGCAGTGACGCAGGAACATCAGCAGCTCCGACCGGAGAACAAAGCCCAGTAGAAGCTGCGACTCTTTAACAGAAGAAAGGAGAGCAAATCAATTTAATTTCCCCACAGTCGGTGCTCCAGTTCAACGTGTGCACGGCTCTCGGGTTCAACAGCTTTTTAATAAAACGGTGACAATCTTTTCTCTCATCATTTCCCTTCCGATCTTTATGAGGGACTATGTTTATCCATGATGGATCTGACAATGTTCCATGTCCACATTTATAAATTGTTTCTGTGTGGAAGATCTAGAGACCACAGGCCCACAACGTCATTTTATGTGGCCTCTGACATATAATCACCTTTTCTTAAAGATATTGGAGAAAAATACCCTGTGCTTTTATTTTGAAGGTTTCAAATTAAATGGATTTGTGGTATAATATTAGATAATATTTTCAGATTTACACTATTTCTACACTGATATAAATAATAATCATATTAACAATATGTTCCAGTAGTTTACAGTGTTTCAGTTACAACCCTTTGAGGGCGGCCATGATGCTGAAAATGAGTCTGACACCTCTGATCTAGACAAAATAAGATGTCCTGTCTGCGCACCGTGTGAGTCCACCACAGGGATGTGTGTGTGAGTGCTGGTGTTGACAGCCAGCTGGACCTCCGCCGGCCCGGCTGCTTTCTGGAGCTGCACCGGGTTCGCTCCCAAAACCTGTCCGACGGGCGTGGAGGGAAGCCTGCGAGAAGAGAGGAACCGCGTCACACGACTGGAGCGAAGAAGCAGCTGTGATCAGATCTAAAACATCTGGAAGGTTTACGCCTTTTCAAAACCGCTGGAAGGATTCATGAAATCAACGGTACATAGTTTGAGAAAAGCAGATCTGACATGAGACATCAGGCAGAATGACACACTGTGGGAAAAAAGCATGTACACACACAGAATAATAATGGTCCTTAAATGGTTCATTAAAAGGCATTGTGGTTCTGCGAAGAACCATCACTATACTGAAGAACCACTTATTCGTTTGAGGCACCTTTAAAGGTTCTTTAAAGAACGATTTAACCCTCCTGTTACCTTTACATTTACTAAAATATTTTACCCTTGGGGTCAATTTGACCCCAGCAATTAAAACCTCCAGAAAATTATTAGAATTAATATTGTTTCCCAAGTTTAAGTGTGAGGTACTTTATGTTTGTTTGTTGACTACCTAAATAGCCCTTTAAATATATAAAAAATTGATATTTCTTATATGTTTGACACAGTGAAAAACAGCCTGGGGTCAAATGGACCCCAAAGAACATCGACATTAAACATTGAATGGGGTCAAATTGACCCTAAAGGTAACAGGAGGGTTAAAGAAATGGTTATTTAAGGAACCCTGGTTTGAAGGTTCTTTGAGACACCTTTCAGTTCTTTGAAGAACTATGGAAGGAAATGGTTCTCTAAAGGACCCTGGTTTGAAAGGTTCTTTGTGGAACTGGTGCTTTAAAGAACCATGTTGTGTAGGTTCATTGAGACACCTTCATAGGTTATTTAAAGTAGTATTTAAGGAAATGGTTCTCTAAAGAACCCTGGTTTGAAAGGTTCTTTGTGGAGCCAGAAATGGTGCCTTAAAGAACCATATTTGGAAGATTCTTTGAGACACCTCTATTGTCACGACGCTATTAGAGTGGACCCAAAAGCACGACTCAGACAGGAGTCACAAAGAATACTGTCTTTGGTTGGAAACAGGCTGGGTCAAAACCGGGAGATCAGTCGAAGAAGCAAACAAGTCCAAAAAGAGGCGGGGAAGAGAATCAGAGGTCAGGGCAGGCAGGCAGGGTCAGAACAGGCAGGTCAGGAATATACTCTAATAACGCAGAACTTGGCACGAAAACACAAGACAATCTGGCAGAGGACAAGTGGAAGTGAGGGAGCTAAATAGTGAGGGACTAATGAGGGGATGGGCTGCAGGTGAGAAGGGCGTGAGGACCAGGTGAAGGGAATGAGGGACTAACGAGGTGATCAGAGGCAGGTGAGGGGAGTTGGATTGACGAGATGGTGTGACAGGATGAAAACAACTATGACAAAAAGGAAGGCGTGGAGCTAAACTGTTACATCTATAGGTTATTTGAAGAAGTATTTAAGGAAATGGTTCTTTAAAGGACCCTGGTTTGAAAGGTTCTTTGTGGAACCTGAAATGGTGCCTTAAAGAACCATTTTTGAAGGTTCTTTGACACACCTTTAGGTTCTTTGAAGAACTCTTTAAGTAAATGGTTCTTTAAAGAACCCTGGTTTGAAAAGGTTCTTTGTCTTTTTGATAAATCAAAGTGTGAGTTTTCATGGAAAACACAAAATTGTGTTATGAATTTGTAATTCATAATTTAGTTATGTATTGTTTTTACTTACCGAGGGCACGCCTTCACCAAAGAGGGCAGGTGTGGGAGCCTCTTGCTGATGGAGAGAGCGTCATAGAAAGAGGGGCGGTGCCCAGAGCGAGCCAGGGCATTGGCCAGCAGAGTGGCGAGGAGGATGGGCAGAGCGTGGCTGAACTGACCGGTTAGCTCTAAAGCCATCAGGGCCGGGGACAAGTTGTGTGTCACAGCCCCGGAGAAGGCGGCCGCACCTACAGAACATACATACAGGACTGTCTCAGAAAATTAGAATATTGTGATAAAGTTCTTTATTTTCTGTAATGCAATTAAAAAAACAAAAATGTCATGCATTCTGGTTTCATTACAAATCAACTGAAATATTGCAAGCCTTTTATTCTTTTAATATTTAATAATTTTAATATTTAATAATTTTTTAATTGCATTACAGAAAATAAAGAACTTTATCACAATATTCTAATTTTCTGAGAGTCCTGTATATATACACATATGTATGTATGTATATATATACACACATATACATATATGTATATATATATACATATATATATATATTATTTTTGTATTTGTTTTGTGCTTTGTAGAAGTGCTTATCTTCGCCACCTCAGATTGAAAAGTAGCCGAGTTGAATTTATTAATACATTTAAGTTTTAAACTGCACTCAGTATTTTAACACGATAGCACACATTTATATTTTATTCAACACAATATAATATTTTACAGCAGTAAATACTTGCAATTTTCTGTAATATTTGTATATCAAAATGACCAAATTCACAGAAATTGATTTAAAATATTAGCTCTCTGTAGATTCGATGAAAACATAGGAAGTGGCTCACAAAAACCTAAAGTAGTTAGTAGGATGTATCATTCAAAATCATGTGGATTGAAGAGGGAAATCAACATGTACATACACACTCAGAAAAGTTTGACCATTGTCTACTCAATAAAATTAAGGCAACAAAGTGACAATTAATATCATTGAATATAATTTAATACTTCATCTTTCATTAAAAACTATTGATTTAATTAAGCAAATTTAAACAAAATATTAAATACAAATATGTTGGATTTACTAATAATATGGCAAATGTTGAGTAAATCCAAATCAATTATACAGGGGAAATGATTAATATTTACTAGGTATTCAAAAGAAAGTAATTTAGATATACCAAATAGCTGTGAAAAAGTAATTTAGATTTACTAATTATGTGGAAGAAATTGATTTCCATTTACTAAATATCCAGATAATACCAATTTATATTTACTAATTTTATTGGTGAAAATGATTAATATTTACTAGGTTTTCAAAAAAAAGTAATTTTGATATACCAAATAGCTGTGAAAAAGTAATTTAGATTTACTAATTATGTGGATGAAATTGATTTCCATTTACTAAATATCTGGATAATACTGATTTGGATTCAATAAATAAAATAAGTTACAACTCAACTTGGAAGAATGTTACTAAATTCAACACATTTAAACTGAAATTGTTATTTATCTTTACATAAATACATTTTGCAAATCAACTTATAATTGGTACACATGACTTAAAATCTATGTAATGTTATTGATTGTCACTTTGTTCGCATATTTTTTTTAAATGTAGAATCTACTTAATATCATGCCTTCTTTTTGCAAGAATGTACTGAGGAACAGTTAACAAATTACCACATTTAGGACAACAGCAGTTAAACATTTATTTGTGCAACTTTGTTGACCATCTTTCAAAAACATTTGTGTAAAATGCCAAAATACAAAGAAATCCTGGTGTACACAAAAGAATCACAGCAGCAAGCCCTTCAAATGAGAATGACAAATTGGATGTTTCTGAACAACCCTGAATGGTAAATAACTGCAGCACTGAAACTCAGACAAAGCCTCGAAAAAAAACCATGTGACTGTAAACGCACTGTAAAAAAAAAAAACTCATTGGGTCCAGACTGAAGATAGGTGGGGACAGAATCTCATGCCGACATGATGTTCAGGAAACTGGAACTTAAGGCAGGAGTAGTCATCATTACTGCTTGAAGACTCACAGGTCAACCGGTTGTCTGTGGGCTGACATGATTCTCTCTACAGCCAGAAAAAAGACAAAACAGAAAAGATTAACAATAATATAACTTAAAAAAGCATTTACAACATGACTAGGTGGTTCGAACAATAAAAATGTATTCTGTTGTTAAATTAAGACACTGAACTTAAAACAACTTACTCCCGTTTATCCTTGACAACTTGTATCCGATCATGGGTCACACTAGTGGAACAGCAAAGAAGGTGTTGAGGTTCATGCTGGTAGTCGTAGTCACACCTAAAAAGAAAGAGTAAGGGGATAAAGGACAAAGGGAGGACATACATCCTCTTCAGTAAAAACAAAATCATCTCAAGCATCAACTTTTGCTCTTTTCAATGCTAATGTTGTAAATAAAAATGAAAAGGCTAGATTCACACTCAAGTGCCACATGTCGTCATCATGGCGGCCAAGGTTTGATTTCCGGTGGTCCCTTTGCTGCAGATCCTCCCCTGTGGTGCTTGTGTGTCTCTCTAGCTCTAACACAAATAAAGAAAAAAACATCTTAAAAACAAATAATTGCTTGCTTCTGGCATTTAAATGGATTATAATCTCACCGTGTTGCTGGGTGTCATTAAGGTCACGAAGTTGTTCCATCCAAGTTGGATTATAATGTCTGAAAGGTGGCAGGAGAAAATAATTAGCATTTTACAATTAACTAATTGTTCTTAATTATCTGTACATAAATGTAAACATTGACTCAAAGGACACTCTTTGGTGACGTCCTCATCTGATAATGTGGACAGTAAATGAAGATTTGATCATGAAACCATCCCCTCACTGGACAGCTCACGGTGCACGGAGCTTCTGAGGAGCTGTGAGCTGTCATGTCCCGCCACAGCGCAGTTATACGCGTCATGTTAACAACAGTCACGTGAACAGAGTCCCGACCACGTCAACAGCATCAAGTTAACAGCGTCACGTGAACAGAGTCCCGACGTCACGTGAACAGACCTGTACAATAACGTGTCTGGTCACGTGACTGTCCGGACTGACCTCTCCGGTATATGTGAGCTTGTCTACACATGTCTGCGTGGAACCAGTTTCAAAGCACTTCAATAAAATCGTGGTTATTAGATGAAGTGTGTAGCACGTGACCCCTCAGGTGTCTTAACCCACCTGCCACTAATGAACCTATAACACGAGCGTTAGCTAAACATTACCTCAGCTAACATATGTAAAGTAAGCTAATGTTAGCTCGTTCAACACAGAAACCGACAACCTACGTTACATCGACAATGTTAAAGAAACGTGAAAACACTTAACCATCAGATAGCTAAATTAACTTACTCTTGACGCCCAAGGCGACACAGAAATGCAGAACACCATGCCTCGAATTCAAAAGTAGCTACCCGCTAGCTCACACGAGGCTAGCTCAACTCCTCACCAGAGAGCCGAGTAGAAACCTCAGTGTCACTAACGTTGCCCGTTCAATACAACTTTTACTCTCTGAAATTAAATTAAGTTGGCATTCTTACCTCAAGAAGAGATGCCATGTCAGGAGGCTGTCGTTCCCTCTGTGGCGTTTCGTGAGTCACTGAAGCCGGAGAGCAGCGCGCAGCTCAAACTGCGGAGAAGAGGCGCGAAACCGGGTTCAACAGTTCAATCTGCTTTTTGTGTGTTGATTGCTGTGATCAGACTGATCACTGACACCTGGCCTCTCCTTTGAACTCTCTCTCTCTCTCTCTCTCTCTCTCTCTCTCTCTCTCTCTCTCTCTCTCTCTCTCTCTCTCTCTCTCGGACGGGCTGTCTGTCTGTCTCTGTCTGTGCTGTTTTCTTCTCTAGTAACTAGATTCTTAGAATAATACAATAAAATAGTAGGACAGGATATATTACATTTAAGAAGTTAAATAATAAAAAAATGAAAGTAAATACAGTGTATCTAAGTGTATATAAAGTGAAAGTGGTGCAATGTTCATTGATGTTGTTCAATTTGAGGAGGATCTGGCCAGAGGTGATTTATTGTAAAGTCTAATAGTTGCCAGGAAGGTTCTCCTGTATCTGGAAGTTTCTCCTCTATCAAGAATGTTCTCCTGTATCAGGAATGTTCTCCTGTTTGTCCTTGTGAAGCAGAGCTGAAGCAGTCTGTTGGAGAACGTGCTCCGCTGTCCCTGCAGTAGGTGGTGGAGAGGGTGGTCCGGTTCTCCAATATGGACAAAC